>NC_061513.1:139334649-139347612 GCF_022539505.1 Lolium rigidum | reverse complement strand
GCATCGAGGCAACACCAACTAGTTTTCATTTGATTTGTTTGAAAACTTGTCTTGTTTTGTTAAACTGTTACGTTTATTTGTAAAAATAAGCCAAATATTGGCAAAAGTGGTCAAATTCGCCGAATTATGCATGAAATTTGTCATCTAGGGACGTTTTTCTCTAAAAAACGGCGAACCCTGGTTGTACCTACCGGGGAGACGGCTGGAACTTCGGCGCTCCCCGGGGCAAAGTTTCGTCCAATTTGGCGCTAAATAGCGCCGGATTTCGTCCCGGGGAACCCCAATGGCTGGGATGCTCTTATACTCTGCCGTTGTGTGGCTTCTTTTTTTTGCGGGGAAAAGAGAAATATATTAAACCGAAGAAAGGTTACAATCAAGGTTCATCGCCTAGCGATCTCCTGAGGTGCATCCCTCAGCCAGAACTCCATCCTAGCCTGAACTCTACCTATCTTAGCTAACTCAAGGCTAACCATGTTAGCTTTCCGGCTAACCTGCATAACACTAACATCCCTTTCCCTAATCAACTCACGAATGATATTTATTCGAAACACATAAGCTTAAGTATTGGGAGTGCCTTCCTTGATTAACTCAACAGCTTCCGCACATTCAGACTCAACTGTGATCTTCAGAGGCGTCTAGTGTAGAGACAGCTGCAGCCCGTCTTCGATCGCCATAATTTCTGCTTCAGTAGCACTACTGCATTGTCTAAGTGAACGGAAGGACGCAAAGATGATCTCGCCTGCCCGGTCTCGAAGCTCCATGCCAGTGCCTGCCGCATCTCTTGTGAAGGCCCCATCGACATTCAGCTTGGCCACTCCCATGTATGGATTCTCCTATATTTTTCGCACCTTCTTCCTTCCATCAAGCTTTGGCCCAGCCTTAAACCCTTGATCCAAGTTGACAACCATCTTGCCTTTGGTGATATCAGCGGCAGGAACTGTTTAATGAGCAAAAGTGAATTTAGATAGCTTACTAGAAAGCGCCTTGAGCCTTCAATCAGTGTGTAGGGTTTATCATGGGTAATTTCGTTGTGTGCGTGCCAGATTCTCCATAGTGTCATGAGCGTGGGTGCTCTATGGTTCTCTGGGTTCGACACTAGGAGGTGAAGCAGCCACTCCGGTCCCGTGTTCTTTAGCATGCCATCTGGTGGCAGGTCCTAGACCTCGGCCATGGCGTTCCAAAGATCACGGGCGTGTTGGCATTTGACAAACACATGGAAGGAGTCCTCATCGTCACATCCACATATCGGGCATAACCCAGATGTTGCCATTCCCCCGCATTTTAGATTGAGCTGTGTTGATATGGCATTCCAACAGATTTTCCAAGCCAGGACCCTCACCTTGGGTGGCACCGGACAATTCCAAATAATCTTCAATTCTGGTCTAGTGCCATATATTCGCAAACTTGTAGCCCCTCTATCTTGTGACTTAGCCGCCTGCGACTTGCTCCATCATGGATGAGTGTAGGGCCATTTTGTAGGCACTTTTAACACTAAACATACCTCTCTTGTCATGTTTCCAGGTTAGTAAATCGTCCTCATTCCGTCGTGATGTTTGGAATTTTAAGATTTCAGTGATATCTTCCTGACCAAAGGATTGCTCAAGACGCTGAATATTCCAGGACCCGTCCTGGTTTAGGAAATCCGAGACCCATCTGTACCCGCATCTCCCTTGGTTTGAACGCGGTTGATAGTTGCCCCCTCCTGAGGAATCCATGTATCTCTCCAGGCGCCTATGCTAGCCCCATTTTCCACTCGCCAGATCACTCCTGTCTTCAAGAGTTTTAGCCCATGTTCTATCGCATGCCAAGTCGAAGAGTCATTTCCTGTAAAGATAGTATCAATCAAAGAACCATTGGTGTAATATTTTGCTTTGAGGAGTTGTGCACACATGGTATCCGGGAATTGTATTAGGCGCCAAGCATGTTGGGCTAGAAGTGCCTGATTGAGCAGCCGCATATCCAGGAAGCCTACACCCCCATAGTTCTTAGGATGAAGCATGATATCCCAAGCAACCCAATGTGTCTTTCTCCTTCCATTTTCAGCGCCCCAGAAGTATCTGCGTATCATTTTTGTAAGCTCATCACACAACCCAAAGGGTAATTTGAAAATAGTCATCACATACACAAGAATTGCTTGTGCAATGGCCTTAATCAGAATTTCCTTAGCCGCCTACGACTTGTGATTGTCATCCCACTCAACCAGGCACTTTGCCAGCTTAGCAGTCTTTGGAACTTTCCTTGGTTCAACCTTCTCTCAGGGGTAGGTAACCCCAGATACTTGATCTCAAAAGCTTCGGTTGTAACTTGCAAGAAATTATTTCACCTCCTCATGTTGCTCTACAGGGCAGGAATTCCCAAAGATAATAGAACATTTGCTCGGATTGATAAGTTGTCCCGTACTTGAGGCATAGATGTCAAGCATTGAGCTTGCTCAGTTTGTGTTTTAAAAAAGAGCATGCTATCATCAGCAAACAAGAGGTGAGAGATTCCTGGAGCATTTCTGCACACTCTCACTAGCTCAATACCATTAGTGGCAACTTCGTTCTAGAGCAGATTAGAAAGACCGTCCGCCGCCAAAAAATAGGAACAAGAAGGGCGAAATGGGATCGCCTTGTCGGAGGCCCCGAGAAGGAGAAAACGAATCCAGGAGGGTCCCATTAAATTTTACTTCATATCTCACAGAGGTGACGATGGCATGATCTAGTCAATCCATCGATGAGAGAACCCCAACCTTTGCATCACTTTCTTTAAAAAATCCCAGTCCACCCTGTCATATGCTTTAGACATGTCTAATTTATACGCGCAAAAATTATTCGACGTGTTTGTATTCTGTTCAATGAAATGAAGGCGTTCAAAAGCAACCAAAGCATTATCAGTGATAAGTCGCTCAGCACTCTGGTTAATGGAGACAATTTCCCTCAACATTGGTCTCAACCTGTTAACCATGCATTTGGAGATGACCTTATAAATAACAGTGCATAAGCTGATGGGTCTAAAATCCTTCAGAGTTTCGGGCTGATCTATCTACGGGATGAGGACAATGGCAGTATCATTCACACCTTCTGGCATGTGGCAAAGAAAAGCTTGACCACATTAGTTACCTCAGCTTTTACTGTGTCCCAATTGTACCGAGTAGGAAAGCCATCAACCCCCCCCCCCCTTGGTTTAAGGGGACCAATTTGAAATAGAGCATCTCCAATTTCCTCATCTGTAAAATATGCACATAGAGTGTCATTCATGGCCCGAGAGACCTTCCCATGTATCATTGCCGGCAAGGCCTCCGAATTAAGTAAATGGTCCCGGGTAAAGAGTTCTTCGAAGTAGGAAGTAGCCATAAGGTCCATGTCCGTGGTTGCTTCCTTCCATTCACCATTAGCATCCTTCAGCTTCTTTATTTTATTTTTTCGGGCTCTCCATATTGCCTTTTGATGGAACATCCTCGTATTTCTATCACCCTCCTTTAACCACGAAATTCTCGAGCGTTGAAGCCATAGCATTTCTTCCCTGTATAACAGATCTTGCATGTGGTCAATCGCCTGCCTTATCTCTCGCTGATCGGCGTTGATTACACGTAGATGTTTCACGTTCTGTCGCGCCTTTTGTAGCTCGTGGAGAATATTTCCAAATTTCTTTTTGCTCCATCCCTGTAGGGAGTCCATAACCCTGTTTAAGCCTTGTATCACAACGCTAAGGTCCTGCTTTTCTCCTGCTTCATTCCAAGCAGTAGCTACCGGCTCCGCTAGCTCATGTTCTCGTTCCCACAAGATCTCATGCTGCCGCCACGGCCGACGAGTCGGAATACGCACCTCTTGTTCCAGCCGGACAAAAACCAGACAATGATCTGACCGGCGAGGTCAAGTGTTGTACTCGCGTGTGTCCGCATACCGATCTCTCCATGCTAGGCATGCCAGCGCTCTATCCAGTCTGACCCGCACATTAGCCCGTCCAACCCTTTTATTATCATATGTGTATGAAACACCTGAAAAGCCAAGATCTGTTAGGTTGCAATCAAAAAGGACATCACGAAAAGCCTTGATGTCTACGCACACTTCTATTCCTGTAGACAGTGTTGGGCCTCCAAGAGCAGAGGTTTGTAGAACAGCAGCAAGTTTCCCTTAAGTGAATCACCCAAGGTTTATCGAACTCAGGGAGGTAGAGGTCAAAGATATCCCTCTCAAGCAACCCTGCAATTAAGATACAAGAAGTCTCTTGTGTCCCCAACACACCTAATACACTTGTCGGATGTATAGGTGCACTAGTTCGGCGAAGAGATAGTGAAATACAAGTAATATGGATGATTGTAAGTAGTAATTGCAATCTGAAATAAAAATGGCAGCAAGCGAACATGTAACAGAACTTGTTGGAAACGGTGTTTCAATGCTTAGAAACAAGGTCTAGGGATCATACTTTCACTAGTGGACACTCTCAACAATCATCACATAAATAAATAACTTCTCTTCACTGGTGCTACTCGGAATTACTCTCCTATTGGAATCACTAATCATGTAGTGGCTACAAAAGCTCCGCTCAAAGTTCATCAAGTACTTGACAAACACCACTCGGGATATCCTCATCAAATCATAATCCAAGACAATACCATTGCAATTTAGACCGAGTACTAACATAGCATACACACTGTCAATAATAGCTATGAAAGGGGGAATAGATCACTTCAATACTATCATAGTAATAGTTAACTTCATAATCCACAAGAGATTACAATCATAACCTACGCCAAGTACTACATGATGCACACGCCGTCAACTTTACATCATGAAGGAGGAATAGACTACTTTAATAACATCACTAGAGTAGCACATAGATTAATAGTGATACAAAGCTCATGATCACATAAAGATCACACCATGGGAGAGAGAGATGAACCACATAGCTACCGGTAGAGCCCTTATCGTCGGGGGAGAACTACTCCCTCCTCATCATGGGAGACAGTAACGGCGATGAAGATGGCGGTGGTGTCGATGGAGATGACTCCGGGGGCAATTCCTCGTCCCGGTGGCGTGCCGGAACAGAGACTTCTGTCCCCCGAAACTTGTTTACGTGATGGCGGTGGCTACGGAACTCTTCGTGGAATATCGTCGGGTGTGTTAGGGTTTCCGCGACGGACAGAATATATAGGCGAAAGGGCGGAGTCGGAGGAGCCAGGGGGCGGCCTCCCCACCTGGTGGCGCGACCAGGGAGGGGCCGCGCCCAGGTATGGTGTGGGGCCCCCTTGGCCCCCCCGCCGGCACTTCTCTGGCTCTCTGGGTCTGTCTCGGTAAAATAGAAGGTTTGGCTTTTGTTTCGTCCAATTCCGAGAATATTTCCTGTGTAGGATTTCTGAAACCAAAAACAGCAGAAAACAGGAACTGGCGCTTCGGCATCTTGTTGATAGGTTAGTATCGGAAAATGCATCAAAATGATATAAAGTATGAATAAAACATGTAGGTATTGTCATAAAACTAGCATGGAACATAAGAAATTATAGATACGTTTGAGACGTATCAAGCATCCCCAAGCTTAGTTCCTACTCGCCCTCGAGTAGGTAAACGATAACAAGGATAATTTCTGAAGTGACATGCTACTATCATAATCTTGATCAATACTATTGTAAGGCATATGTCATGAATGAAGTGATTCAAAGCAATGGTAAAGATAATGATTAAACAACTGAATCATATAGCAATAACTTTTCATGAATAGTACTTTCAAGACAAGCATCAATAAGTCTTGCATAAGAGTTAACTCATAAAGCAATAAATTCTTAATAGAAGGTTTTGAAACAACACAAAGGAATATTTAAGTTTCAGCAGTTGCTTTCAACTTTCAACTTGTATATCTCATGGATAATTGTCAACACAAAGTAATATGATGAGTGCAAATAAGCAAGTATGTACGAATCAATGCACACAGTTGACACAAGTGTTTGCTTCTAAGATAGAAAGAAGTAGGCAAACTGACTCAACATAAAGTAAAAGAAAGGCCCTTCGCAGAGGGAAGCAGGGATTACTCATGTGCTAGAGCTTTTTATTTTTGAAAACATGGAAACAGTTTTGTCAACGATAGTAATAACTCATATGTGTTATGCATAAAACATCCTATAAGTTGCAAGCCTCATGCATCGAATACCAATAGTGCTCGCACCTTGTCCTAGTTAGCTTGGATTTCCATGGATTATCATTGCATTACATATGTTTCAACCAAGTGTCACAAAGGGGTACCTCTATGCCACCTGTACAAAGGTCCAAGGAGATAGATCGCATTTGATTTCTCAATTTTGGTAGATCTCAACTTGAGGACATCCATACCGGGTCAACATAGAAAACAGATAATGGACTCCTCTTTAATGCTTAAGCATTCAACAACAGATAATATTCTCATAAGAGATTGAGGATTAATGTCCAAGCTGAAACTTCCACCATGATACATGGCTTTAGTTGGCGGCCCAATGTTCTTCTCTAACAATATGCATACTCAAACCATTTAAATCATGGCAAATCTCCCTCACTTCAGACAAGACGAACATGCATAACAACTCACATGATATTCAACAAAGGTGTAACAGGTTGATGGCGTCCCCAGAAACATGGTTACCGCTCAACAAGCAACTTATAAGAAATAAGATACATAAGCTACATATTCATCACCACAATAGTTTTTTAGGCTACTTTCCCATGAGCTATGTATTGCAAAGACAAGGAATGAAATTTTAAAGGTAGCACGCAAGCAATTTACTTTGGAATGGCAGAAAAATACCACATAGTAGGTAGTTATGGTGGACACAAATGGCATGAGTTTTGGCTCAAGGTTTTGGATGCACGAGAAGCATTCCCTCTCGGTACAAGGCTTTGGCTAGCAAGGTTGTTTGAAGCAAACACAAGTATGAACCGGTACAGCAAAACTAACATAAGAACATATTGCAAGCATTATAAGTCTCTACACTGTCTTCCTTGTTCAAACACTTTTACCAGAAAATATCTAGACTTTAGAGAGACCAATCATGCAAACAAAATTTCAACAAGCTCTATGGTAGTTCTTCATTAATAGGTTTAAACTACATGATGCAAGAGCTTAAACATGATCTACTTGAGAACTCAAAACAATTGCCAAGTATCAAATTATTCAAGACAATATACCAATTACCACATGAAGCATTTTCTGTTTCCAACCAAATAGAAATAAACGAAGCGACTTTCAACTTCACCATGAACATTAAAAGTAGAACTAAGAACACCAGTGTTCAATATGAAAAAGCGGAGCGTGTCTTTCTCCCACACAAGGAATGCTAGGATCCGAGTTTATTCAAACAAAAATAAAAATAAAAACACACAGACGCTCCAAGTAAAGCACATAAGATGTGACGGAATAAAAATATAGTGTCACTAGAAGTGACCTGACAAGTTGTTGATGAAGAAGTGGATGCCTTGGGCATCCCAAGCTTAGATGTTTGAGTCTTCTTGAAATATGCAGGGATGAACCACGGGGGCATCCCCAAGCTTAGACTTTTCACTGCTCTTGATCATATTATATCATCCTCCTCTCTTGACCCTTGAAAACTTCCTTCACACCAAACTCAAAACAATCTCATTAGAGGGTTAGTGTATAATCAAAAATTCACATGTTCAGAGAGTACACAATCATTCCCAACACTTCTGGACATTACCCAAGGCTACTGAAAGTTAATGGAGCAAAGAAATCCATTCAACACAGTAAAAGAGGCAATGTGAAATAAAAGGCAGAATCTGTCAAAACAGAACAGTCCGTAAAGACGAATTTTTTAGAGGCACTTAACATGCTCAGATGAAGAAGCTCAAATTGAATGAAAGTTGCGTACATATCCGAGGAACACGCATGAATTTTGGCAGAATTTTTAGAGTCTCCTACAGAGAGATCTACTCAAATTCGTGACAGCTAAAAATCTGTTTCTGCGCAGAAATGCAAATCTAGTATCAACTTTACTATCAAAGACTTTACTTGGCACAACAATGCAATAAAATAAAGATAATGAGAGGTTGCTACAGTAGTAACAACTTCCGAGACACAACAAAACAGTAGCAAAATAAAAACATGGGTTATCTCCCAAGAAGTGCTTTCTTTATAGCCATTAAGATGGGCTCAGTAATTTTAATGATGCTCTCGCAAGAAATAAGAGTTGAAGCAAAATATAGCATCAAAAGCAAATAAGAAACACTTTTAAGTCTAACCCACTTCCTATGAAAAGGAATCTTGTAAATAAACAAGTCATGTAAGCATAACGCAACAAGCATAGAAAGGCAACACAAGCGCAACTTCAAGATTCTCAACATAAAGAGGGGAAACTTAATATTATTAAGATGCATATAACCATGTTTCCCTCTCTCATAATAACTTTCAGTAGCATCATTGATGAAATCCACAATATAACCATCATTTAAAACATTCTTATCATGGTTCATATGCATAAAAGTATCATTATTTTTGGCATAAGAAAAACTCTTCTCATTAATAGTAATTGGAGCAGGATCATTATCAAGAATTTGAACATGGTAAACAAGTTGCATACTGATGACGCGTAAAGCACACGCCCGTTGGGAACCCCAAGTGGAAGGTGTGATGTGATACGTCTCCGACGTATCGATAATTTCTTATGTTCCATGCCACATTATTGATGATATCTACATGTTTTATGCACACTTTATGTCATATTCGTGAATTTTCTGGAACTAACCTATTAACAAGATGTCGAAGATCCGATTGCTCGTTTTCGTTGTTTTTGGTTTCAGAAATCCTAGTAACGAAATATTCTCGGAATTGGACGAAATCAACGCCCAGGGTCCTATTTTGCCACGAAGCTTCCAGAAGACCGAAGGAGAGTCGAAGTGGGGCCACGAGGTGGCGTAACACCAGGGCGGCGCGGCCCAAGGCCCTGGCCGCGCCGACCTATGGTGTGGGCCCCTCGTGCCGCCTCTTTACCTGCCCTTCCGCCTACAAATAGCCTCCATCGCGAAACCCCCGCACCGAGAGCCACGATACGGAAAACCTTACCGAGACGCCGCCGCCGCCAATCCCATCTCGGGGGATTCGGAGATCTCCTCCGGCACCCCGCCGGGAGAGGGGATTCATCTCCCGGAGGACTCTTCACCGCCATGGTCGCCTCCGGAGTGATGAGTGAGTAGTTCACCCCCGGACTATGGGTCCATAGCAGTAGCTAGATGGTTGTCTTCTCCTCATTGTGCTTCATTGTTGGATCTTGTGAGCTGCCTAACATGATCAAGATCATCTATCCGTAATACTATATGTTGTGTTTGTCGGGATCCGATGGATAGAGAATACTATGTTATGTTAATTATCAAGTTATTACCTATGTGTTGTTTAAGATCTTGCATGCTCTCCGTTATTAGTAGAGGCTCGGCCAAGTTTTCGCTATTAACTCCAAGAGGGAGTATTTATGCTCGATAGTGGGTTCATGTCTGCGTGAATGCAGGGGAGTGACGAAACCCCTAAGGTTATGGATGTCTCGTTGCCACTAGGGATAAAACATTGATGCTATGTCCGAGGATGTACTTATTGATTACATTACGCACCATACTTAATGCAATTGTCTCGTTGTTTTGCAACTTAATACCGGAAGGGGTTCGGATGATAACCTCGAAGGTGGACTTTTTAGGCATAGATGCATGCTTCGGATAGCGGTACTGTGTACTTTGTCGTAATGCCCAATTAAATCTCACTATATTTATCATGACATGTATGTGCATTGTTATGCCCTCTCTATTTGTCAATTGCCCGATCTGTAATTTGTTCACCCAACATGCTTTTATCTTATGGGAGAGACACCTCTAGTGAACCGTGGACCCCGGTCCTATTCTTTACATCGCATACAATCTACTCGCAATACTTGTTTTACTCGTTTTCTCGCAAACAATCATCTTCCACACAATACGGTTAATTCTTTGTTACAGACAAGCCGGTGACATTGACAACCTCATCGTTTCGTTGGGGCAAAGTACTTTGGTTGTGTTGTGCAGGTTCCACGTTGGCACCGAATCTCCGGTGTTGCGCCGCACTACATCCCGCTGCCATCAACCTTCAACGTGCTTCTTGACTCCTACTCGGTTCGATTAAACCTTGGTTTCTTACTGAGGGAAACTTGCCGCTGTGCGCATCACACCTTCCTCTTGGGGTTCCCAACGGACGTGTCAACTACACGCATCAAGCAAATTTCGGCGCCGTTGTCGGGGAGATCAAGACACGCTGCAAGGGGAGTCTCCACTTCCCAATCTCTTTACTTTGTTTTTGTCTTGCTTTATTTTATTTACTACTTAGTTTGCTGCATTATATCAAAACACAAAAAAATTATTTGCTAGCTTTACTTTATTTACTATCTTGTTTGCTATATCAAAAATACAAAAAATTAGTTACTTGCATTTATTTTATCTAGTTTGCTTTATTTACTATTGCTAAAATGAGTAATCCTGAAGTTGAAGTTCGTTCATTTAAGCAACAAGGGGGAGAATGTTTAAAAGATGCTTGGTATAGAATTAGTGATGCCCATAATAGGTGCACTAAGAAACACTCCACCACTATCCTACTCAGGAATTTTTATGTTGGTATCTCTAGTTGGAATAGGTATGTTCTCGATTGTCTCGCGGGAGGTAACTTCCTAGGCGCTCCCGCTTTAGAAGCTAGTTGAATTATTGAGAGTTTATTTGGAACACCACCTGTTAATGAAACTAAAATTGAAACCTCTCTTGAGGATGTTATGAAAAAATTGGAAACCATAGAGAAAAATTTTCCGAGTGTTGAAACTAAGTTGGAGATGTTACTTGATAAAACTGATGAACTTGATAAATCCTTAGGAGGAATTGATGAAAGAATTAGTGTCCTAGGAACTTGTGTTGTCCATGATGATAAAATCAATAGGATTGGTGAACTTGAAAAAGCTATGGGAACCTTGGGTTCAACCTTTTCATCTATAAAGTTTAGAGAAAAAGCTTATGTGGGTAAGGAGCAAAAGTTCATGTATGTCTCTAAAGTGCCTAAACCAAAGAAATATTATTATAGGCCTAAAATTGACAAAGCCCTTAGTACCACTACAGATGGGGGAGCTTATGATATCAATGCTCCATCTCTCGATAATACTTGATATACACTTTCTGCGCCTAGCTGAAAGGCGTTAAAGAAAAGCGCTTATGGGAGACAACCCATGTTTTTACTACAGTATTTTTGTTTTATATTTGAGTCTTGGAAGTTGTTTACTACTGTAGCAACATCTCCTTATCTTAGTTTTATGTTTTGTTGTGCCAAGTAAAGTCTTTGATAGTAAAGTTCATACTAGATTTGGATTACTGCGCAGAAACAGATTTCTTTGCTGTCACGAATCTGGGCCTAATTCTCTGTAGGTAACTCAGAAAATTAAGCCAATTTACGTGAGTGATCCTCAGATATGTACGCAACTTTCATTCAATTTGGGCATTTTCATTTGAGCAAGTCTGGTGCCTCAATAAAATCCATCTTTACGGACTGTTCGTTTTGACAGATTCTGCCTTTTATTTCGCATTGCCTCTTTTGCTATGTTGGATGAATTTCTTTGATTCATTAATGTCCAGTAGCTTTATGCAATGTCCAGAAGTGTTAAGAATGATTGTGTCACCTCTGAACATGTTAATTTTTATTGTGCACTAACCCTCTAATGAGTTGTTTCGAGTTTGGTGTGGAGGAAGTTTTCAAGGATCAAGAGAGGAGTATGATACAATATGATCAAGGAGAGTGAAAGCTCTAAGCTTGGGGATGCCCCGGTGGTTCACCCCTGCATATTCTAAGAAGACTCAAGCGTCTAAGCTTGGGGATGCTCAAGGCATCCCCTTCTTCATCGACAACATTATCGAGGTTCCTCCCCCGAAACTATATTTTTATTCCGTCACATCTTATGTGCTTTGCTTGGAGCGTCGGTTTGTTTTTGTTTTTTGTTTTGTTTGAATAAAATGGATCCTAGCATTCATTGTATGGGAGAGAGACACGCTCCGCTGTTGCATATGGACAAGTATGTCCTTAGGCTTTACTCATAGTATTCATGGCGAAGTTTCTTCTTCGTTAAATTGTTATATGGTTGGAATTGGAAAATGCTACATGTAGTAATTCTAAAATGTCTTGGATAATTTGATACTTGGCAATTGTTGTGCTCATGTTTAAGCTCTTGCATCATATACTTTGCACCCATTAATGAAGAAACACCTAGAGCTTGCTAATTTGGTTTGCATATTTGGTCTCTCTAAAGTCTAGATAATTTCTAGTATTGAGTTTTGAACAACAAGGAAGACGGTGTAGAGTCTTATAATGTTTACAATATGTCTTTTATGTGAGTTTTGCTGCACCGTTCATCCTTATGTTTGTTTCAAATAACCTTGATAGCCTAAACCTTGTATCGAGAGGGAATACTTCTCATGCATCCAAAATCCTTGAGCCAACCACTATGCCATTTGTGTCCACCATACCTACCTACTACATGGTATTTCTCCGCCATTCCAAAGTAAATTGCTTGAGTTCTACCTTTAAAATTCCATCATTCGCCTTTGCAATATATAGCTCATGGGACAAATAGCTTAAAAACTATTGTGGTATTGAATATGTACTTATGCACTTTATCTCTTATTAAGTTGCTTGTTGTGCGATAACCATGTTTACGGGGACGCCATCAACTATTCTTTGTTGAATATCATGTGAGTTGCTATGCATGTCCGTCTTGTCTGAAGTAAGAGAGATCTACCACCTTAATGGTTGGAGCATGCATATTGTTAGAGAAGAACATTGGGCCGCTAACTAAAGCCATGATTCATGGTGGAAGTTTCAGTTTTGGACATACATCCTCAATCTCATATGAGAATAATAATTGTTGCCACATGCTTATGCCACTACAAGAAAAGTTCTGATAGACAACGTCTCAAAATCGTCCGCTAAGGGGTATTTTTCGTCGCCTATGGGCCTAAC
>NC_061513.1:139297258-139334549 GCF_022539505.1 Lolium rigidum | reverse complement strand
CGATTAAAGAGGACTCCGGTGTCATCTATGATTAAAGTAGCTTTGTAAAGTAGTTTGTCTAGTCAAAGATGCCATTAGGGTTTCTTCCGGTGTAAGCCGCCCTCTCCCCTATATAAGGAGAGGGAGTGCGCCTCCTACAGGCGCGAGACCACGAGAGAGATCAGTGAACAAGAACTTGTAACCATGTTGAGATCAATGAAGCTAGCGATCTAGTAAAGAGTTCTTCCTCTTGTCTCTCTTCTTGTGTACCGGCCTTTGGTTGTGTTCTTGAGGAAAGCATCCGGAAGTTCTTCCCATCTAATCGCAAACCCTCCCCCGAATCCTCATACGTCCATTCGGCCCCAACTTAAGCCATCCTATGGCATCTGCTCGTTCACCACGACGACACAAACACAACTTATGAATTCAAATGACTTTGAATTTCAAATTGAATATTAAATACAATATTTAATCAAGAATATAAACATTACATAAGACAAAAGCTCATAAACAAAACTTGAGCTTTATTGATACACAACACAAATTACAAAGTCTTTACAATATTCTTGATACAAGAATTGAGGAATAATAAACAGAAATAAAAAGGGAAAATTACAAGTTTGTTCTAAACTAAAACCTAGACTAAATGACTTGTAGATGATCCTCTGGCCATATTCCACTTCAAACCTGCAAAACAAATAACAAGTGCTAGCTAGAATGTAAGTGTTAGAAATTCAGTTTGGACAGATAGCACAACATCACAGAAATTCAGTTTGGACAGTGAACACTGTCATTGCACACTTGTGCTTGTCCAAATCCCTGGACAGCACAAGATAGGAACAGGCAGACCAAAACTGAGCAGCCACAGGGGCTCAAGTTTCAGCATATGAGGGCTGGTGCTGATCAAGCAACAGCAAGGCAATGCAACATCTGAGTCACAAGGCAAGTCAGGCCTGTGTGTCATGGCCAGAGTAGAAGTAGGGATCATATAAAAGGAACACAAACCCTAGAACCAGGACAGTCGACCAGATAGGAAAATTCACCAGGTAAGGGTGAAGACTAGAGCCAACACAAGTTCATCCAGTTCATACTCAAGAACATACCCAACACACAACCACTTAGCCACCAGGAATCATGGTGACCTAGAAGATCAACCAGAATCTGGAGGTGAAGGGCTGTGCACAAACCACAAGTCTTCAACAACCAAATATTTCACTCTAGGAGCTGGAACAAGGTATACCAAGTTCCTGGACAGATCCAATGGATCTGATCCATAAATTATGCATGACATAGTCATGGGATTGAGCAAATGCTCAAATGGGTAGATCATCACTTGGTTTTCACCAAGGATTACTGCCAGTCTAGAAGCCACTAAAAAATGTAAATCATCCAGATACAGATCTTGTGCACAGAAGCTAGCAATCATGCACAGATGCACACACTAGCAAGATATTATGCACAGATAAGCACCAGTAGATGTGTTGCAATGATTAGCAGCTATACAGACTACACGAGTAAATCCTAAGCATGTAACCATCGGTAAACCCTAGATTTCATCGAGGCAAGCATATTGGCATTCATATCTAGTATGATCCCCAAATATGCAAGCAAAGTTGAGTAGCCACAAGATCCAATCAAATAGGTGAGCAACCAATCAGTAGCAAGGCTACTGAGGTCACATCACACTTAGCACCATTTAAAATAAAGCCAACTATATAGCACATCATCATCCAGAAATGGATTCAGATTCATTTGCTTGCTAAACAATCATGAATAGCAAATTCATATGCAAGCAAGTCATTTAAATCATCACTGCATAAGCGATTCATCATGAATCAATTTATTCAAGCATGAATATGTAACAAATTCATACTATTTATTGACGAGTAGCACACCTGTAGGGCAACACAGACACCAATCACCGCATCATAGCCACTGGATCTAGTCCGATGAGCTAGAGCAAGCAATAGCACATGTATGCAGTAGCATAGTGATGCTTGAGCATCAGTATCACCAAGGAAAATGAATCACTTAGTCACAGAATTAATCAGTAAGCAATCACTGACATTTAATTGATCAAATGGATCAATTGAATCAAATCAGGCCACACAGATAAGCTAGCCAACAAGCAATGGTTGATCCAATGGATCATTAGCTTACACAGGAAGCACAGAAGCACCTCACAAGCACCACTGGCACTCACAAGTGTCACTGATGCACAACAGTACACCTAGACAAGCAAGTATAACATGCCAGTAAGCATAGCAAGCTCATAAGCATGAACAGCATGGCATAGCAAGCTTGTAAACAAGTACAACATAGCATCGCAAGATCAAAGCATGATAGGAGCAATAGATAATCAACACATGGCATGTACAGCAAGCAAGGCAACACTGACGCATGCAAGCCGGTGACTTGGCCATAGCTTGCGACAAATGGAAGCATAGGCGGATTAAGCAGCCATGGCGAGCTGCGTGTGATCACGGGATCACCGAAAGCAACGAGAACATGAGGGAGAAGAAGTACGAAGCAAGGGAGGCGCACGGGCATGGAGAAGAGAAGGAGGAGGAGAAGAAACTTACACGCGCACTGGTGGCGAAGCTATGGCATGGCGAGGCAGTGCTCGCGCGGCCATAGCAGCTGCAAAGCCAGGGTAGGCGCCGGCGTTACGCCGACGAACACGAACACCACCACCGTAGCAGGGCACCAGAGACGACGGCACAGGTACTGCGAGCAGCACCCGCGCCAGGTCAGTCTCGGAGGCGCACACGTCGACGGCGAGGACGAGGGCTCGCCGGAGATCGCCAATCGCCAGGGGCGATTCTCCACGAGATCCAGAGTAGAGGCGATTCGCCAGGACAGGAAGAGATGGGGGAAACCACGCGGACAGATCGATAGATCGTCTCGCGGCGGTCCCGATTTGGTAGGTGGCTAGGGCAGGGGAGCATGGACATGGCCGGAGAGCGGCGGCGGCCATGGCGGCGACGCCATCGCCACGGGCGTCGCGAGAGGATTAGGGTTAGGGACGAGCGAGTGAGAGAGACGAGCGAGTGAGTGAGGTGGGCCGCTTCGGCGCCACCAACCCATAATGGGACTAGCCTTAGTGGGTTGTCCCATGGGCCTTAGTTAAGTGGGCTAGCCCAATAGGGGCCAGGGGTAATTTAGTCTTTTTACTTTTTAGAAAAAGACCAGGATTTCACCAATTTTTAGTAAATAAAATACAACTCTAAAAATCCATTAAAAATTGGATTAGTGAATGAAAAATAAATCTTAACCAGAATAAAATATGAAATAGAATTTAAGAAACAAATTCAAAATTATGAATTTGAAGAATTTAAATAATAACTTGGAATTTTAAACTATTATTTCCTTGTATTTAAAATTCAAGGAAAAATCTCAAATAAGTTCAAATACTTATTTTCAAACATCTCAAAATGAAATTCTACTATTCCAAGTCATTTCTATTGAGAAAGGTATTTTTCCAAGAAAAATAATATATTCCTTTTTATTCCAAAAACTATAGAGGTAACTCTATGATTTCAAATTATTTTTGGAATGAGTAAAGGAATCACCAAGTAAAGTAGTTTTACTTTGAAGTATCTTACTTTATGTGAATTAAAATGGTTTACACTTTTAAATCAATTGCAAGTTACTTGCCAAAGGCATAAATCTTAACTCAACCCTAAATTGCTATAACTCGGCGGGGTAAAGGGATTCAACATAAAATAATACATCCATGATTGCATTATTTGGATTTTTATAACATTGTCCTTACTGGGACAATGATGCTTCTTACGAGAACCCGAGGTCCGGGTTCCATCAAGCTGCATTGAGCTGCACTATCTCGCGAGTCCACGGGCAAGTTCACCCTTGCTCATGTCAACTTGATTATTTTCTACTACTTTAATGCAAAGCTATATACTTATCATTCCTGCATCGCAAATAAAATGTTACTTTCCAACTATGAATATGATTATGTGGCTGGCAATGGAACCATGGTATGTGTTGATATGGTGGAGGTTCCATTGCATGGGTTATATCACCCTAGGATTAATTACCAATGTCGTCTAGTGATTCTAGCGCCGTACAAACCGCGTTGACCATGAGATCTATAATGGCTCTGGGGAAGCCAGCCGTATCTTTTCCCTTCTGCACGCCAACGGATTGGTAGAGCTGGCGGGGTGTTGGAGGCACTGCCGAAGGTTGGGATAGCCTTTTAAATCCCCATCCATTAGTGATGATAAGCTCTACGATCTATGATGGATTGTCCGGAGTACACCGTGAGTAAAGCCGTATTATCGGAAGAAGTCTACTGGGGGTGTAGGGTCGGACAAAAGGGTGGGTTTGCAGTCGCGGAGAAGGCGGTGTGGGCTTGGATTTTCATACCTGGCCTCACACCAAAGGAAGTGTGAACGGGGGCAAGTCCCTGCGGATGGCAAAAAGGGTGGAATCTCTTGTGGGAAAAGTAACACACCTCTGCAGAGTGTATCAAATTGTGGTTGTCACTCCTTGTTCCGGGATGGGAACTGAGAACGCGGCAGGAAAGGAACTCCATGAAGTTCTAGTCAACCTGTGAAGACTGACGGGCATAGTTTTCATAATAAAAGCAACCTTTTGAAGAAATGATTATGAAACATGCATTGACCTGCGATTTCCTGATCAATGGTCGTAGCTAGTGCATCAAACACCTTTTACTCTTTTAGAACTTGCTGAGTACCTCTGTACTCACTTTCTTTCGACACCCTTGCTAGACTGTGATCCGGAAGTGGAGGCCATCAACGATGGAGCACCGGAAGGAAGCTACGAGCTGGTTTACGAGGAACCTGATCTTACCGGCGGAGTTGAAGGAGTAGACTATGGGATAGTCTACGGACCCGATGACACGGAGGTGGAGGAGTAGTGATGAACCCTAGCATCATAGAGCCGAGCAACGTAGAATTTACCTAAATAAGTTGTTGAGCTCTCCTTTATATATGGTTATAAGTTTTAATCGTACTTAAGTAGTATCTTAGGGTGTTCTCATAGGACCTGTGAGAATACCAACTTGTTAAGACAATGTGTGTAATAATATATGGAGTGTTATGACCTGCAATGTTTCTGTTGTACCACTCTGAGGGATATGGCAATTTGTGAAGAAGTCCCTTCACAAAGATCATATCAACGACTTGTATACTACAACATGCAGTGGTATGCTGGGTCACCGCACATTCACAAAGGGTGATGAAAATCGAGACGTGGAGGATGGAGTTGGGCGTCAACTGATGCAACTGCAGCCCGTAAACAAAAAGGAGACCGCGGAGGAACTCATGGATAGGGGGAGAAAGACCGCGAATAAGGTGGTCGATGAAACTGACCCAATATTCGATTGGAGGTGATGGATAGCTTTCCTCCTTGGGGAAGCGCAGCGCGTTCTCCTTCTTCATGAACCCGAGCTTCTTCGACGGGTTCATGTCTTGGTTGGAGATTTTAGATCTCTCCCACTCCGGATCTTCGGTTGCCATCTTCGACTCCGGGGTGTTGTGCCTAGTGAGCCGTGCACGCGGTGGCATCAACAATGGCGTAGGAGAAAAAGGCGGGCGTGGTTGAGCTCAATAAGTGTGGGGCGTAATGGAGGATTTTGGCAGAGGAAAGCAGAGGAGCGGCGCGAGCGAAAAGGTGAACGGAGGAAGAAGATGACCTTAAATAGGGGTGCGGTGAATCGACGCACCGTTGGATGGAAAAATTGTGAGATGGATGATGTACACGTGGATAAGGGGTAACAACGTAATTTAACTATGAAGGGAAAGAACAGACGCTACAGTGCATGCGCCAGGAAAAGTGGAGGACGTGTGTCCCCCACTTGCACGACGTGTCAAATTGACGAGGACTTTGGGCCCGCAAGACAGAGAGAGAGAGCGTTGCTCGCGTCTTCCCGATACAATGGTCGTGGCTATCGTCAGCGCTGACGTCACTTTATCAATGGAAAAATTTCGGCTTTGATAATTTGAAAAATTGGCGACAATGAGTGATGACTGATAATCTCGAGAGGCTTTGACCAAATACAAGTTTTTGCTCAAATGCTCGGGGTCTACTTTGGAAAAAAGAAAAATTCGAGTATGACAAAATAGAAATGGCGAGAGCCTATGACCAAATGCAAGCATTTGTTCATAGCCTCGGGGGATACTCCCATCGGGAGCGCTAGTCGCGCACCCGATAGATATGAAAAGTTCGAGAAAGAATGACAATATAGCGACATGAGGCATTAAAGTGTTGAGCCTACAACCAAGCACTAGTCCTTAGCTGTAGCCTCGGGGACTACTCCCATCGGGAACGCTGTTCGCGTGCCCGATGAAATTATAAAAAAAAAAGAAAAGAAAGAAGAAGTGAGCATATTTCGAGTTACACAAATAACTCTGCATATACTCCCATCGGGAAGGAAAGATAAGTCATCCGTTGACTCAATAGAATGTGCTATTCCAACAGCCGAAAAAGTACTTGACAATATATTCTCAGAGCGCCAAAGTCGCGAATAATCTCTGAATGCCGCAAAACTTTGCGAAGGTAAGACATCAGATCCATTCTGAGCGGCGTGGCACCGTCTCTGACGTCGGTTTTCTACTTTTTTCCGTATCAACAGATACGAAGAAAAATCCTAACGGACGCGTTAGGTACCCGATAAAATATGACTGGGACTCGACAGAATGGTAAGACCTTAAGCGGCACCCGTCGAAGTTTACACCAAGTATCCCGAGATCATGTCCAGGGACGTGATCTTGAAGTAGGTTTTTGCGGATTGCCACTAGAGCAGTTAACTAGTACCTGATCCGTCAGATGAACTAGCCCCAACTACCATCATCCCTGTACAATATATAATTGCATATCCAAAGATATATGATAAATTCGACAGAATTATTGAATGATTAAAGTTGGAGATTTTCCCTGATTCTTCGATTCAAGCAAAATCTCGGGGGCTACTGACATAGGCATCCCCAATGGGCCTGCCGAAGATGGTACCCGGGGTTTACTGAAGGCCCATGACTCGAAGAATAAGAAGATTCGGAAGCCCAAGTTATTATTAAGGAAAGCTAGAGTTGTATTAGGAAGTGCTACTTGTAATCTTGCGGGACGGGTTGGAAACCCTCCCGGACTCCGTAAATTGTGTATTACGAATCCCTCGGCTCCGCCTCCTATATAAGGGGGAGTCGAGGGACAAAGAGAGGATCGATTCATTGTTTCACGCAACCCTAGTTTTTACATCGTCGAGTACTTTTCGGCTGAAACCTTCGAGATCTACTTGCCCTCTACTTCCAACTAAAATCCTAGTATACAATCTGTAGGCATTGATAAGTTAATCCCTTGTCACTCGCTGCGATTTCCTTTTCTTCTTATTTATTTCTTGTCTCATTTATAATAGAGGGTGAGTGACCTTCGACCACTAATCCTTGTCCGAGTATAAAAAATTTCAAGAGCTTATGAGCCTATATTCATGTCATGAAGGCCAGGCCAATCCCACAACATACCCCTAATGTGGATAGAAAGGCTACATCCAAAAAGA
Organism: Lolium rigidum; assembly: GCF_022539505.1. Taxonomy (NCBI): domain Eukaryota; kingdom Viridiplantae; phylum Streptophyta; class Magnoliopsida; order Poales; family Poaceae; genus Lolium; species Lolium rigidum. The sequence continues at coordinate 139,327,036 of NC_061513.1, read as the reverse complement.
ATATAGGCTCATAGCTTCCATCTTTGGAAACCTCCTACAAGGTTGGAAAAGGCCACAACTTGGCCAACCCGTCGGTTGAAGCCTGCACATTGTCAACACCTAGTCTTTAATAATTGTCCACGCAAAAAACTTGCACTTGGGGTTGGGGGTGAAATGTGTGTCCACAAATTGAGCATGGTAGTTCGAGCCCAATGCTTTCAAACTATGCAATAATGAGGTTGTGTGTATCGATTGATGCAGATGCTCGATCTATGTTCCTCATTTCTAAGAGTAAAAATCTAGGTCCAAACCATCGTTGAGGTTCCCTTCGTGAAGTATAATCAATAGGGTGAAAAACTCATGCAACTAATGGACGTTTATGTCTATTGAAGTGTTAATTTTATTGAATCATGCATTGTTTGGGAGGGCATATTCACATTTCAGCTCGTCGCCTTGGATAGTCAAAGTGATATCGGTCGGCTTAAGGACGTCAAGCCAATATTTGTGCCAAAAAAAATCTTCTGCCCGTCACCAATAATTGTTGTCATGGCATAGAGAAGGTCCAGTTTACGTCTGTAAACGAGTGATGGAGGTTACTTCGTTAGCGTTTAATGTTACTTGATGAAGATTCCTCTACATGTAAGTAAAGTTACTAACAAGTTACGAATTTTGAAACTTACCGATGAAGTGTTCAGATTTTTTGTTTTTATACAGGCCACAAATAATCATATTTAAGTTTTAAATTTCATCCACATATATTGCATACATTACCTAGTACAAACTTTTTCGGATTTAACTGAATTCAAAAGTACGATTGTGATATGCCGTAAAAATAACATAACTTCTCATGTGGGCCCAAGCCCTCACCGCGAAGGTAGCATTAAATGTATGCGGAATAACATCCATCACTCTTTAGCAAGTGTAAACCAGCTCGGATGCCTTGGGCTGCCTTTAGAGTTTATCATGGGGCTGCCTTTAGAGTTTAGCATGCCCGCTGCAAGGAGAGCTTAACCGGACCCAAGATCGATTTGGATCATCTATTCAAGCCATGGAAATCTCAGCATCAAAGCCATAGAGAAGTTATCAAGGTCGCAAGTTCTAAATCAGATAGGGATTAGTCCCCCCAGTTTATTTTACATTGCCTACCCAAAAGCTTGTCTATACCGGACTAAAGGAAGGTGCTCGATGCCTCTAAGATTGTATACACCAACGAAGTGAGGACATATGCTATCAACGTGCATCTCCTAGACATCGTGATGTGCTTTCCCAACCAAGAACATAGTTTGACCATCATCTTAATGATCAGGTGCTCAAAGTCGATTGCATAAAGGCGGTGCACTGACAACGAAAAACTTAGGAACTTCATTGAAAACACCGCACTGCAGGGTAACCATAGAGGACCACTGACCGCATCAATATATATATTGGCACATCAAATTGACGACACGGAGCTTCTGTGGACATTTGTAACCAAAGCGGCAACCTCACCAAACCCCTGAAAGATGACTTTTAGGTTGTCAACGTCGTATGTGCTTGGATGGGGCCATGAAGATCCCCACGCTAGCAGTGTGACAGAGGAGTGCAAGCTCTTCGCCCTCGTATGTGGCAAGATTTTCGTTTAAAGTTGCCATTGCAATAAGTTGTTGTAAGGGGGTCAATTGCTATGACCCTCCTTCATGCCCCTCACATGAAGGATCGTCGCCTCCGCGGCACACCAAGCAAATTTTCGGAGTAAGAGGTAACATGCAACGTTGCTACCCAAGTACTAGTTCTAGACAAGAAGCCTCTCCTCTGTGGAACATCAAGCTGCTATTCCCATCTAACCAAGTCAAAGGCCCTTGTGATATCGAGCTTCAAGGGTAGAGTAAGAGTGTTAGTGTGATGCACATTCTCGGAAAGTTTCTAACATAGACGAAGTTATCACGGATTCTCCGGGTAATTATGAAGGCACTTTGGCTTGTGGAAATTAGCCGACCCATAAAGAGGGCAAGCCTGCTAGACATTATTTTGGCAACAATATTGGCGATAGTAAATGTATGTGGCATAGATGTTACTAGACAATTAACATCATGTATTGTGTTGCACTCAGTTATCCCAATGTTGCTTGTGTGAGTTATCTTTTCACATAATTCCTTGATTGGACATTGTTTCAATATAATAGACAAAAATATGTTAAACCTTGTGGTTGCCCAAAATAGTAGTGTTTTTATCTGAGAGGTGGTTAGGTTAGAAATGTTGTAGGTGGGTTGAAACCTAGTACACAAAATTTAGAAGTGCACTTATCCGTAGACGGAGGGACTGCATAGATACCTCGTACAAAATATACAAACAAACTCAGAACTTCCCACGATTAATGGCGACTAGAATCTGGAAACTCAAATTGATCCTAGGTGTATATGCACCCGGTATGTTCAAAATATATTTTTAAAAATTTAAAAATTAGGAAAACAATTCGCATGTAGAGGGACATGTTCTATGTGCGCACGCTAAAATTTAACATAAAACCGACATTATTTGTGTCCTATGTAAAAAAGACAAAAATGTCTCGAGAAACGGATTATTTTAACACCAAAATTTGTCTTTTTTGGTAGAGCATAAAATATGTCAGCTTTTTTGCTGAAACAACTTTGAGAGCATGTAACATGTTAAGATACACACGAGACATTTTTTCTTGTATCTTTTAAATATTTTTAAATATGCTTAACATGCATTTCAAATAAAAGGTAGTGCATATGCACCTTGTCTACTAGAATCGCACAAGCTAGGGATTTGCTCGTGGCCATAGGAAGCACACAAGGGGGAAAGGAAAGCAGATCGAGTTGCACCATAACGAGTACGAACAAAAAGGTTTCATGAAGCTTGTCTCTGTCTCCATCCATGGAAAAAATAGCGACATGCTATAGCGTTTCTAGACAGCCCACAGTACATTATTTCGACGCTATAGCATGCTAATAGCGTATTTTTCGGCCGACGCTATTTTATTATAGCGCGCTATTTTTTTCCTTGGTCTCCATGGAAAGAAAAAACGAAAGAAACATGCATATATTCATTCAGCCCGTATTATAGGCATAGCTCGAGGCTAGGTAGCAGCGATCGAGCACCATGAAACTCCACCAAACCCACCCATGTCATCTCGGCTCGCGAGGGCTCGACACATCGCGGTCCAGATAAACAACGCCTGCACTTCCGCGCTCCTGCACTTCGCCCGCAGATACGGTCGATCATTCGATCCTGGCGAAAGCGAGCGCAGCTGACGGAATGGAAGGGCAGGAGGAATAAGCACAGCACAAGACAGCAATGATGAGTTTCATGACGGGCCAGCCAGAGGAAGAGCCGAAGGAATATTCACGATCGGCGAACCGCGAGGCGAAAACGACGAGGATCCGATGTCCTTGTGTTGCCAATATTATAGAAGAGCAAGTGATGGGCGCCAAAAAAGGACCCTTCTGTCGCCCTGCTAGCTGCTGCTGCTGGTGTATGCAGATGGCACCTAATTCAGTTGGGCAATGGTTGGTTTATGTGTGATCTGGTTCGTGTATGCAGATCGAGCTAAGCAAGAGAGCGATGGAAAGAGGAGGTCAAAGGCGAGCTCGCCGGAATCCTATGCGCCGTCGATTAAACAACCGCGGCCACTAACTACATGGGATACGAATCGTACGAAAGCTCGGCGCAAATCCTATCCTAAGTTCCTTGCCCGTGGTTGGGGATTAGCTCCATCGCACGTACGCGCTTGATGATTGCTCCCATCGGCAAATCGGTGTCACCGGCTGGGACGGACTGGTTAGTACTGGGCACATATTGTTTAGTTGTTGTCAGATCAACACTATCGACAATCGAGATGGCAGATCCAGCATTTCAGTCTATTGATTTCGTTGTTGGAAGTAGTAGGACTAGGCGGTCATTGTAATTGGTATGGATTGCAACCGAACGGTAAGAGCATCCCCACTCGTTGGCGCTCCCCACGCCCCCAAATCCGGCGAAATTTTCGTCCGGATTGGAGGAAGATTTGGCGTGGGGAGCGCCGAAGTTTCAGCCGTCCCCCCGGCAGGAAACCCCCAATCTCGACCATTTGACATATTTCAAACAAATTTAACATAAAATTTAAAAAGTTCGGCGACCAAGAGTACGAAAATTGCTGAAACAAATTCGGCGATAATCAGTACAATGTTTAACAAGTGCTGAAACAAATGAAGCACACAATTTCACAATTTTTCAAACAAATTAAGACAGACTAGTTGGCGTCGGCGTTGGCGTTGCCTCGGAGCCTCCATATGTGCTCCACCAGATCATCTTGCAGCAGCTGATGCATTGTAGAGTCTCGAATCTCCTGGCGCATAGCAATGAAGGCGGCCCATGATGGAGGCACCTGGTGATTAGGCTGTGCAAGAGGACCCTCTCTCTCATATGGTGCTTCTTGCTCAGCCAGAGGAACCGGATGATTTCGCTCATTTTCAATAATCATATTGTGTAGGCACACACAGCAGTTCATCACCTCCCACATCTGATCTTTGGACCAAGTCATAGCGGGGAACCGGACGACAACAAATCTCTGCTGGAGGACACCAAATGCACGCTCGACGTCTTTTCGGCAAGCTTCTTGTTTCTTGACAAACTCGCAAAGTTTGGAGGTGCTAGGGTTCGAGATAGTCTTCACAAATGTTGCCCACTTTGGATAGATACCGTCTGCAAGGTAGTATCCTTTGTTGTAGTGCCGACCATTGATCACATAGTCCACCGGGGGAGCATGACCCTCAACAAGCTTGGAAAAGATCGGGGCGCAGTTTAGGACGTTGATGTCATTGTTGGATCCAAGCATACCAAAGAAAGAGTGCCAAATCCAGAGACCATGGGTAGCCACTGCTTCAAGTATCACAGTGCAGCCTTTTTTGTGACCCTTGTACATTTCCTGCCACGCAAATGGACAGTTCTTCCATTGCCAATGCATGCAGTCAATGCTTCCAAACATCCCTGGAAAACCTCTAGCTTCATTTGTTGCAAGGATTCTCTGAGTGTCTTCGACAGTGGGTGATCTCAAGTAATAGTCCCCGAACACCTGCTATGACGGCCCTGCGTAACCGGTAGAAACAATCAAGGGCGGTGGACTCCGCTATCCGAAGATAGTCATCTGCAGTATCACCGGGAGCTCCATACGCCAGACATCCTCATAGCCACCGTGCACTTCTGCAGTGACGAAAATCCAACCAAACCAGTGCAATCCGCCTTGCATCCGAAGTAGGGATCAAAGTCTCGGATGGCATACACAATTTCCGAAATAGCTTTTCGCTCATCCCGAAACGACGCCGGAAAACACTCTCACCGTGCAATGGATTGTCGGCGAAGTAGTCGGCGTACAACATGCAGTAGCCCTTCATTCGTTGTCTCGGCTTGCACTTCCGGCGACCTGGTGCCGACCCACCACGTCGACCAGTTGCCAGTCCGGCGTACATGCTTACCAAGCAACCGAGGATCATCATGTGCTCGTCGTCTTGGGCGGCTGCTGCCATCTCTTCTTGCATAAGCTCGACGAACATCTGCTCCTCCTCTTCGTCCGAGTCCATGGCCGGCGAGGCAAATGGACGAACACCTGACGGGCGTGGTCGAGGCAACCCGAGCCGTGAGCGACGACGAGCAGGCCAAAGTCGGGAAACAGGCCGGCGGAAGAGCAGCCAGATAGGCCGTCGTCGAAAGACGGCGGAATATAGGCAGGTGGGGAAGGAGGGACGGCGGAATCTGGGCAACAAGCCGGCGGGGTGGTGCCGGCGGCGAGAGAGATACGAGGGGTGGAGGTGGGGTTCGTGTGTCGAGTCACCGATAGATCGGGCCCTTCCCCGCTTTTCACTCGTCCGGAGTCCCGATAGGTCCCCGGGGGGCCGGGGATGGCGTGGGCTCGCCGGATGGATGAAGGGCCAAATCCGGACGAAAACGAGGAACCGGGGTCGCGACTGGGCCGAATTTCACCGTCCGGATGGGAAAATCGTCGCTCGGGGGCCTCGTCGGGGGGGCGAGTGGAGATGCTCTAATGTAGTGGTGGATGGTTGAATTGCAGCACAAAGCATCAATATTCTGGTGGTGGTAAGCAGCGGTGCTACCCAAGTACTAGATCTGGACGAGAAGCCTCTCCTCTGCAGGAAATCAAGCGGCCATTCCCATCTGGCCAAGTCAAAGGCCTTTGTGATGCCGCTTCAAGGGTAGAGTAAGAGTGTTAGTGTGATGCACTCATGCACATTCTCACAAAGTTTCTAACATATATCATGGATGCTCCTAGTATTTATGAAAGCACTTTGGCTTGTGGAAATGAGCTGACCCATAAAGAGGGCAAGCCCGCGAGACATTATTTTGGCAACTATTTTGGCAACAATGTTAGCAATGGCATGGATGAGGCTGATTGGCTATGGCATGGATGTGGCATAGATCATCTATGATAGGTGTTGCTAAACGATTAACATCATGTACTGTGTTGCACTCTGTTATCCCAATGATGGTTGTCTGAGTTATTTTCACATAATTCATTGATTGGACATTTTTCGATATAATACACACAAAAGGAGGCCATGCGTCGCAAGGCGGAGTCAAATCTTGACTTTTCAGGTACTATTAATAGTTCAAAGTCTTTTTTAACTTTCCCAACACCTCTTATGTCTTCTAAGTTGCATAATGTGGGTATTTCGTTGGGTTCTTCTATTAGTTCTATTTCTGTTTCGGCTAATGCTCTGAGACGTATGGAGTTTGATAGACTCAAATTTACTCCTACGCTTTCGAGTAAGTCGGATACCTCTTTTTCTGACGAGGATGAGGAGGAAGCGTACACCGTCTCAGACGGCCAGCTTCTTTCACATCTAGTTGGAGAGGCTTCGGAGGTCGGTCTAGATGATACCGCTCTGGGCTCTTGTATTGAATTACAAGCGGCTGAGCGTAAATCAAGACTGTCCTCCATTAAACGTAATGCATGGCCTAATAAGAAGGCTAAGGTGACTAAATCTCAAATTGTTTCCAAATGAATGGCATGTTTGAGAATAGCAGAGGTCTGAAAGACTTGGCTAAACACTTACACATTGCTGAAAGCATTAGGGAACATGTTTTAGATTTTGTTGCTATCTCCGAGACGGGCAAACGGAACTATTCAACAAGTCTTCTAAATCGCCTGTCAGGCGGGGAAGACTTTGCTTGGGTATCCCGCCCGCCTCGGGGACGTTCTGGTGGCTTATTAGTTGGCATCCGAACTACGACCATGGAAATTTTGGATAATTCCGGAGGTGACTTTCATATTAATCTTCACATCCGGAATAAGTCCGATAATTTCATATGGAGTTTGGTGTCTGTCTATGGAGCTGCCCAGGATGTTCATAAGCCTGCTTTTCTCCGAGAATTGGTTAATCTAGCGAAGGACAATCCGCACCCTATCATCATAGGCGGGGATTTTAATTTGCTTAGATACCCTCATGAGAAGAGCAGGGGCAGATTTGACACCCACTGGCCTTTCTTATTCAACGCTGTCATTGACGGCTTGGATTTGAGAGAGGTTTCAATGGGCGGGAGACAATTCACTTGGGCGAATAGTCTCCCCGAGCCTACTTACGAGAAGTTGGATCGCGTATTGATGGACTCGGACTGGGAATTTAAATTCCCTCTAGTATCAGTACGGGTTCTTCCTCGGATTGAAGCTTTGTCAGATCACGCCCCAATTCTGTTATCTACTGGAGCACCATTGCCGCCACGTAGACGTCCGTTCAAATTTGAACTTGGATGACTTAATCGGGATGGCTTTTCGGATATGGTTAAATTTATTTGGGACAAACCCGTCGCTGGGAACACCCCCATCCAAAGGTGGAATAATAAATTACGCTCCATGCGTAGATACCTTGGAGGGTGGGCTAGGCAAATGTCGGGGCAGCTCAAAAAAGAGAAACTCACTCTATCATCAGATATTGATGCATTAGAGGCTCTTGCTGAGGTACGTCCACTGACAACGCATGAGATTGAACTGAAAAGTCAATACAATGCTAAGTTGGTTGGCTTACTTCGCGAGGAGGAACTCAAATGGTACCAGAGATCTAAATCCCAGTTCTTGTTAGAAGGAGATTCTAATACGAGATACATTCATAGTGTTGCCAATGGCCGACACAGAAAGAAACTCATTCACTCTCTCGTTCAAGATGAGGGACTGATCGAAGGTCGGGAGCAATTAAAGTCCTATATTACTTCTTACTATAAAGGCCTTTTTGGTGCCCCGGAGGAATCAGATGTATCCATGGATGAATCCAGGATTGATGATATCCCCAAGTGTCTCCTGAAGAAAACGCCATTCTTACATCCCCTTACTCTGAGGTGGAGATAAGAAAAGCGGTCTTTCAAATGGAACACAACAAGGCGCCAGGGCCGGATGGTTTCCCGGCTGAGTTCTACCAGTCTTTTTGGGACATTATCAAACTTGATCTATTGGATCTGTTTGCCGAATTACACAAGGGCCAACTGGATCTGTTCCGTATCAATTTTGGTGAAATTATTCTTTTACCAAAGGTTACTGACGCGGAACGGATCCAACAATACAGACCAATATGCCTTCTAAATGTTTGCTTCAAAATTTTCACAAAAGTTGCTACCATTCGACTTAATTCAGTGGCAGATAAAGTGGTGTGTTCTTCTCAGACTGCTTTTATGCAAGGTAGAAACATCCTAGATGGGGTGGTCACCTTACATGAGACAATTCATGAGATGCACCGTAAAAAGTTGAATGGGGTAATACTCAAGATTGACTTTGAAAAAGCCTATGATAAAGTCAAGTGGTCCTTTCTTCAACAAACCCTTAGGATGAAAGGTTTTTCCAAGGAATGGCGTGCTCTTATTAATAACTTTGTTTTTTGTGGTAGTGTTGCCATTAAGGTCAAATGATGACATTGGTAAATACTTCCAGACCAGAAAGGGTTGAGGCAAGGTGATCCCCTATCTCCAATGTTATTTAACATTGTGGCGGATATGCTTGCAATTATAATAGAGCGCGCTAAGGTCGATGGTCAAATTGAAGGTGTAGTCCCTCACTTAGTTGATGGCGGCTTATCCATTCTTCAGTACGCTGATGACACAATTCTATTCATGGATCATGACTTGGAAAAGGCACGAAACCTGAAATTAATTCTTTCAGCATTCGAGCAGTTGTCCGGTCTTAAGATTAATTTCCATAAGAGCGAATTGTTTTGTTTCGATGAAGCCAACTCATATGCTGAATTATTTGGCTGTGGGATTGGTTGTTTTCCAATTAGCTATTTGGGTATTCCGATACACTATCGGAGACTCACTTTGGCTGAATGGAAAATTGTTGAAGAAAGACTTCAAAAACGTCTTACTAGTTGGAAAGGAAAATTATTATCCCTTGGTGGAAGATTAGTTCTCATAAATTCGGTACTCACAAATATGGTACTGTATATGATTTCTTTCTTCCAGTTACCGAAAGGAGTCTTGCATAGATTGGACTATTTCCGATCAAGATTCTTTTGGCAAGGGGATAGTGAGAAGAAAAAATACCGGTTAACTAAATGGAGTGTTGTATGCCGTCCGAAAGATCAAGGTGGACTTGGCGTTCATGATCTTGAAGTTAAGAACATGGCTTTGCTTGGTAAATGGCTAGCCAGGTTGTTAACGGAGGATGGGGTATGGCAACAACTTTTGCGGAAAAAGTATGTTGGCTCAAAGGCGATCTCTCAGGTTATTTGGAAACCGGGAGATTCACATTTTTGGGCTGGCATTATGGCAACTAAGAAGCACTTTTTCCCATTTGGTTCTTTCTCCATTAAGAATGGAGCGGAGATATGGTTCTGGGAGGATCGCTGGTTGGGAACAACCACTCTTCGTGAACAGTATCCGGCCTTGTACAATATTGTTCGTCATAAAGGGGATACTTTGCAGAAGGTGATGGAATCCTCTCCCCCCTCTATGACGTTCAGGCGTGATCTTGTCGGTCCTCGGCTAGCTTCTTGGAATGAACTGCTTCAGCGGCTAGGTTCAATCCAGCTGGTTCAGGGGACGGATGAATTCCGTTGGAGCCTTACCAAAAATGGCAGATTTTCGGTTAGCTCTATGTACAAAGCATTATGCCTATCTGCACAACCGGTTTTAAATAATAAATCCATCTGGAAGATGAAGATACCTCTCAAAACAAAGGTCTTTGCATGGTATCTTCGTCGAGGTGTGATTCTTACTAAAGATAACCTTGTAAAGCGCAACTGGCAAGGATGTACGAAATGTGTGTTCTGTCACGAGGAAGAGACAATAAAACACCTTTTCTTCAACTCGTCGAGTTGCTAGATCTATATGGTCAATCATTCAGATAGGTTCTACCTTATGCCCTCCCCGTAGCATTGCTAATATTTTTGGCAATTGGCTAAATGGGGTGGATTCTAGGTACAAAACGATTATCAGAGTGGGAGCGATTGCGGTTGCATGGTCGTTGTGGCTATGTAGGAACGACAAGGTTTTTAATGACAAAAATTCTTCTCTTATGCGGTGTCATCTACCGGTGTACGCCTTTGCTCCGTTCATGGTCGCCACTTCAGCGTTTGGAGGATCGCGACCTCTTTATGGAGGTGTCTACACGATTGGAGAACACGGCCACGGAGTTTATTTCCCAACATGGGTGGCTGCATAGTCGGAGGATTGAAGCCAATGGAGCGTCATAGTAGTTGGCTTTTATCCTTTTTTATTGCATATCGATGGATCCTAGACTTCTGAACGGCTGTGTGCATCCTGGTTATGCAGAGGCTGGGTGTAATGCTTAAAACTTTTTTGAGTAATAAAGCGCCCCTTATCGAAAAAAAAGGATGTTAAACCTTGTGGTGGCACAAAATAGTAGTGTTTTTTTAAAAAAAAATCGGTTTACTCTGAGAGGTGGTTAGGTTACAAACGTTGTACTTTGTAGATGGGTTGAAACCTAATAAAATAGTACTCCCTCACATCCATATTAGTTGTCGCTAATATGGATGTATCTAGAAGAAAAAAATGTGTCTACATATCCATATTAACGACAAATAATATGGATCGGAGGTAGTAAGTGTTTTTATCAGCCATCACATTGTCTTCAGGGAGGTGTGTACATGTTAGATGACTAACAGTAAGGAGGATAAGTGGTAGCGCAGAGAAGCCTTTGTTGGAAACAAATAAAAAGAAAGAAGAGGTAAATTTACCTATATGTCTATTCAAGATGAGCATATTGGTCACTGGAATCCTAAAATGTTATAAACCGGTCACGAACCGGTCGATGGCTCTTTTTCTAGCCACGTGGCTTGCTGACTCGGCCTAGGGATAACTAGTGAAATGTTTTCTACTTCAAATACTAACATGGTTTACATTGTACTTATCCGGTCCATACTAGGGGTAAAGACTAGATGAGTAGAAGACTAACCAAGATAGGGGCTTTTCTACAAAAAAATATTCTTGATGCTCGCCTTCTTTCGATAAAGATCCCAGCGGCTACCTAGATTGAGTCACATAAATACGGGGTAGGACTTAGTGACCGGTTTATAACATTTTGAGACCTCATCGACCAATAACAACGGTGCACCAGCGGCGGATCCAGGATTTTGGTATAACCATGGCTAATTTCAGTGTCCAAAACGATGATTTTTTAACCATTTTGTACCCTCCCAATGACGTAATGTATTAGTTAAACACGCTACAAATTGGACATATGGCATTTTGGAATGAAACATAAGCGTAATGTTTAACCAACAACCAATACGAAAAGTAGAAAAAACATAGGGTGGCATAATTGTGTAATCAGGACACAATTTGAGTACCTAAATTATTGTGTAATCGGGACACTTTTTTACACATCTTTCTACCAAATTATTCTGTAATCGGGACACATTTTGAAGTACTTCAAGAACTAAGATTTGCTCCAATTGTAGTGTATCATTCCTCATCAATCATAGGAGAATATAAGTCACTGATCTCTTAGTCCCCCTTCATCTTTTGTGTAATCAGTTTGTATAAAATCTGTTAATTCACAATTCTCTAAACCTAATTCTAGATGTTCTATGAGTGAATTTGACGCTTCCGTTTTTCTAGAATTGGGACTTGGTATTAGAATCTATCGAACTGAGAGATTACCTACAAACAGAGAGGGGGAAAGCACAATGCAGGCTAGCTCAGGCGATGTGTGGGCAGTGGAACACCCCAGGTCGGCAACATCAGGGCTTCGGTGGGTTTTGCCCATGAATGTTCCTCCTTTGCGTGCCCAAGACGAGCGTGTCTCGTCAGCCATGGCGGCGGTGGTGGAACCAAGCGAGGCAGCACTGGCCGCCCAGCGAGATTTGGTCGACGCCTCGAGGCGGCAATCAGAACTTCAGAAGCGAAAAAGTTTTACAGTCCCGTGGATTCGAAAAATCACGTGAGTTAGTGGATAGCTGCCTGGCTGGGCTTTATAAGCTAGCTCTGTTATTCTGGTCCAACGAGTCGGGTTGGGCTGCTTGCGGTTCAGGATTTTCCAAGAAATGAGTAAGGGACTAAGGGGTGTGCATGTACTACGGGCCCAATACTTGGGCCGTAGCCCGGGCTGCCCGGGGCCCAGGTCCGCCGGATGGCGGTTCTTTTTCGCGAAATAACGAATGGTAGCCCAAAGCAGCTCACGCTCGCAGTTAGCCATAAAAACCACGGTTGTTTTCTCACTTGCTTTCCTCTCACTTCGTTTCGCTTTTGCACATAAATCTCACCCTCAAAAATTGCACTGTTCAAAATCGGCCGAGATACCGATTTATCGGCCGATTTATCGTGAATCGGGTGGTAACCGATAAGATAGATTTTAGCATATCGGTTGATTTATTATCGGCACCGATATTTTGGCCGATTTTCAGTATGGCAGCCGATTATTCTCCCGATTTTCAGTCCAAGGAAGAAATTTTGGTTATTTTTCAATAAACTTTTACTAAAATTCGGTCTGCCGAGCGATATTTTCGTCCTATAGTCTTGCAGAATTGTGCATTAGCTTAAAATTTCCATTTTTATTGATTCAAATTTGGTGAAATGCTCAAATATTATTTTTGTGCAACTTATTATAGAAAATTTAGTGCCAAAAATTAGGATTTATCAAAAAATAAGTCGATAAATTGCCGACCGATAAAATCGATTAATCTGATAAGCGATTAATCTCCATTTTGAGGCCGATCGAGAAGTTAACGATTAACGATTTCTTGAACGTTGCAAAATTGTGAGGTTGATTCCCTAAATATACTTTCGTCCTGCTATATTAATATAGAAACCACACGATACAACAAGCACGCTAGAGCCGCAACACAACCAAGCCTAAAAGAAAAGATAAAGAAAGAAAAGAGAAACAAAATGCCGACACCGTCAGATCGACGAAAAACGAAGACGAGTCGCCACCTCTGCGCCCTCCGGACAAGTCCCACTACCCTCCTAGCACTATGGATCGTTCCACATACCAAGCAACACCTCCAACAAGGAAAGCGACGATGACCCCGCTGCTACCCGGCGCATCGGTGCCGAACGAGCCGGCAAAGGTTTCTCCTGACCCCAACTAACACCACCCTGGACGATCCAAAGTGCCCACCCAATCTGTCGCCCACCAGCATGCGCCACCACGGTCTTGACTCCATCCTTGCCGTCAAATTGTGAGGTTGATTCCCATGCCCACCACACAAAGCAAATCACTGCAAGTCCAAGGAAATCCATGCTTGCAACTTTTGGAATGTCAAAACTGAGAAACCAACCATAAAAACCACGGTTGTTTTCTCCCTTGCACAAAAGCAGACAAGAGAACCGATTCTGTAAAGCGCCTATCCCCATTTGCTCGCTCGGCTCATCGACAAAAGTAGGATGTAGGATAGTACACATTTCGAAAGACAGTACCAACAACAATAAAGTTGATTTGTACACACACGCCATGTGCAGGCTTGAGCAGAGAACACGCAGACATGGTGTCTCCCTTCCACACAAGACCTGGATGTGATTTCCCAATCGATCAAAATCGTTCAGGAAAGAGCTGCACCGCTTTGCAATGCAATAGAGGCCACAAATGTCTGGATCAAACGCCCATTTCGGACCAGAAAGAAGCAAGCGAAAACAAAAGGCTGCAAGGCATACACGCTCTCTATGAAGCATAAGGTGAACAGCTCTTCGGTCACTTTCTCCTTTTCTTTTTCTCATTAATGGAAGAAATTCTGATACAAATTGAAGTCAATCTACACACTACTAAAATCAATGAAAATGGCAACACTTTTTTTTTTCCTTTTTGCCTCATTGCTAGTACCTAACACAAGTCCCTAAACCCGCACGCAAGTGATTTGCTTCCCAATAACTTAGTGGTAGAGTTAGATATTAGACACGGAAAAAGAACACAAGATAAGAAAAAAAATACTGACAACAAAGAGGATTGAAATACTCCCTCCTAGCAGAAAATTAGAAATTGGAGGGTGCTGCCTCGGTGACAGAGGTAGTAAGTATGGGAACATCTCTAGAAAGATATGCCTCAGACCATTTTCCCAGTCATCGAATATTTCTCATGGGAAGACAGCTCCGAGGATTTGCTTTTTCATTTTCCACTTGCTTGAGAAAATGGAATAGCTTCCAGGATGATTGACTGATATCAGTGTTCCGCACAGCCAAGTTTATTGTTTCTCCGATCTGATAGTACCACCTGTTCAGGTACGCCCTTACTCCATGTCATCAGCCTGCCCTAGCAACACTGTTGGTCTGCTCTGCGCTTCTCCTGTCTGTACCAAGTCCAAGTTCTGTCACAACCTTGTCGCTCTGCTCCTCACTTCTCTCGGGTGTATCAATATCTGCCGCGACCTTATTGGCCTCCTCCTCACTTCTCTTGGTTGTATCAATAGCTGCTGCGACGTCATCGCTCTGCTCCCTACTTCTCTCGGCTGCATCAAGATCTGTTGTAACATTGTTGCTCTGCTCCTCGTTTTTCTTGGCTTTATCAAGCTCTCCAGTACTTAAAATTTGAACTTGCTTCTTAAACTCTTCAGGTTTTTCATCTTTTGGCTGCCAAAAATAATTTAGATCATGAGGTACAGATAACCAGCATTTGTCAATGTTTTATGCAAATGTCACAAAATTTGGAACTAAAACCTTATGTCGCTAAACACCAACCCTTGTAAATTCTGGCCCTCTATCACCAACATGACCAAGAAGCATATTATTGTCAATTTATGATCATTTAACAGGTAAGTCTAGTTACTTTAAGCTCCAGAAACACAACGAACTAAAATTCCTGCGCTGACTAGGATTTCAACGATACCACAAGCTAAAGTACAAAGTTATGAAGTGGCATTTCCTCATATGCAGGTAATAAACTTTAGCAACTCGTTGAGCTGTGTTGTAGTGTTTGTCTTAATGCCAGGGTCCTTTTTCGCACAAAAAAAAAATGCAACTCCTGTCTTTGTTGACAACACGGGTGCTGCCCTTGATAAAATAAATGTAGAGAAACAAGGTGTTCACTATATACCATGAAGTGACCCAATGATGTAGTAAGCGGCTTGCCTCTTCTGTCCTGCATTACTTTCTGCCTATTCTCGTAAAAATCAAAGTCATCCAATATTGACGTTTTACATGAGAAGTTCTTGAAAATTTTCAGCATCTCTGCACCTTGTAGAAACTTGACCTGGAATTCTCAGACTTCAGTTAAAATTCAAAACTAAAAAAAAAATCTATAATTAACTGTGAGAAAAGCATCGTAGGTAATAAAATATTCAGTCTAAAATAAAACATTAACTGATCATCACAAGAATGCAAACCAGATATCAGCCTGGACAGTAACTTGAATGCTGCACTGACCATAAAGTTATTAACATTCTATTGCATGCCTAAGATCATGAAGAATCAAGTGAAGGCAATGACTAAGTAGCTAAAAAGGTTTAACATTCGTATGTCAGTAAAAGATTCAAAACAAAACAAAAACGTCATTTGTTGCACAGTGCATAGATAGGATTATTTGTTTCTCCAGAGAAGAACAAGGAGGGAAGACAACATGAAACTTCTATACCAGGATAGATTTGCATGCTTAAGATTCAAGAGATGACAATTGACCAACAGAGCTCGAAATGCTAGCTGCAAAAATACCAGGATACTCTAGTTATATGCTTGAGCGGAAGCAATACCTCTTGTGTGTCCCTGCTATTTGTAACAGGTTTGTTCTCATTATTCTCCAATATTATGTGTCGAAACTGTGGATTAGGCACATCCTTGATAATGTGCCATTTTACTGGGAAGAATCCGTTCCACTTGTCCTGTTGCCAGAAGTTCATATTCTTGTTGAAATCAAGTGGGCCAACCATCTCAGCCACGCCACAGAACTGACCACTAGCATTAACCTGATCACCATAGTATAATAATTAGTAGAGTACACAAACACAAATTAACATAAACAAACAAACATACTTTCCCTAAGAGATACAAAACTCATTACTTGCAACAACAAAGCAGGGCATTGAGTACTCAACAACAGTCAGATACAAAAACAAATTGAGTATCACACTACTGACATTTAAGATGATACTCACGAGAAAATGCTTGATGAACAGGTAGTGTTAACTTACAGAAAAGAAGAGGAAAACAGGGCATTTGGTTCCTTTTCCTGACATTCTTTCTTGTGCAACTTTATAGGCACTGTCAAGTCTTTTATTTCCATTCGGAGTACTTGCCCAAACATTGTACTTGATACTCTTGTGAATATCATCTTCGCTATAAGATTTAATCACGAAGAACAGAGCTTGCTCATACTTCGTAACAAAATCTGGAAGATTATATGAATCTCTGCTTACTTTAACAAGTGAAGTTGTATCATCGTTAGCCCCCTGTACACCCGACAATCCAGAAAAATCAGCTCCTGGGCTCACACTGTTTTTCAAGTCATCATTGCAGTTATTCGATATATCACAGTCACCAAATCCATTTAGCTTGCTTCTTTCCTTAAGCTTCTCGCTACCATTAATGCCTTTACTTTGATAAAGGCTGCCTTTTCCTTGGTTAGCATGCACCACAAACTTGCTAGGTGGAAGATGCCCTTTTGCCATGGAAGCACCAGATGCCTAGCATAACAACAGGCATATAAACATAAGTTTCCTACTTTATGCTCAAGAGCAGTGTGTTCAGTTCCACAGAAATTTTTTAAGTACCTTATTTGCAAACTTTGATGATGGATGATTATTGGCAGAGGTTGGCACTGTGTCTACAGTTGATGACGATCCTTTAATGGTACCCGAGGCATACTTTGTGCTGCGTGAAGCTTTTGAAGATGGAGCAGCGTGTTTATTAGAAGTGTAGTTTGATCTTGCGGGGTAATTTGTTTGATGCAAACCAGCTGGATGTCCCTGAATCCCATCCAGAAGAACGTAAGAAGGGTCCCAGGTGTACGCAGGGACTAGTTCAGGTCCATAAGCAATTGGTTGAGTAAACATGCCAGGTGTAGAAGAATTCTGCATGGGAATTGCAGTGGAGTAATATGTCTCATTGCTAACATATTGACCATCCACACCAGTTCCAGGAACAACCGGACTATAAGCAGCATATCCATTTTCATAACCGGGCACATAACACAAATAAGACCCATTTTCAGCTTGGACCATCTGAAAAATATAACAAAACAGGTATAAGTTCGGTGCTCTACTGACATGTCAGCTTCCCCAGCTGCAACTTCAAGAAGCAGTTCACCCTATAACTGATGAGACCAAGGAATCACTAAAAAGGATATAAACAGGACAGGGCAATGCAAATGTCAACTGTTAGATTGAGTAGTCCGAAGTCTGGACAACCCGTTAGGAATTGGCTCTTTGTCATTGAAGTTTCACCCAAAATAAATAATCTATGGTTCTTGAACAAAAATTCTTGAATAGCAGGATGTATTAGAAGGTCTCCCTTGAATTAGCCATCCATTTATTGGCAGCCACCTAACTATATTTATATTAGTCATTAGAATAAAGTAATCATGTGTTCATGACAGCATATGCTGTGGTGACAACTAAAGCGAAAATAAACAAATATTTTTAAAAAAAGTTTTGCAGAGAGATTTTTTGACACGACGATACCAATAGAAGAATAAAGAGTGATATTAAAAACCAACGCTCGACACTTTCCAAAACATAGCAAAGGAAAGGCAAAGAAAAGATGATAGGAAATAAGTGCAAAGCTAGCTGGTACCACCATACCACCACAGAGATGCGCTAAGTGCAGCATTGTTTGATTTTAGACAGGACCACCTGTGACTGCTGTACGAAAGGCATATGCCATGCTTGATAAAGTACTATTTGATAACTTACTGTCGGGTGCATCTCTAGTCCATTCGATCCAGTATAGTAGCCATTCTCATCCCATCCTCCAAATGAGCCTAGGATAAACGATCAAGCCATCAAAACGGATGAACAGTATGCTCTGTTTTCATCAGGTCATAGTACTGAAGTACCCACCTGGATAATAATATCCGTAGTAATACATCCCTTGGTCCCCCATATAAGTTCCTTGGTTCATTTCAGTTTCCTTGACAGTGCTAGCTGCATCTAACGAGGAAATGCACGATATTGCATCCGAAGAAGTTGCGTCTTTTGCACCAGGCTGCAAAGTTTGGGCACGAAACGAATCAGCAAGGACGCGATGGATACGGGCCAACTAACCACACAAGGAACAAAGGAAATAAAGGTTTTCCTTTGTAGGCTAAGATAAGAAAGCGGTATACAATATGTAGAGAGGAATGAGAATCTTACCAAGTTGCCGTTGCTTGCCTTCGTGCTAGCATCAATCTTCAAGTTCTCTACGGCCCCTTCTATAGCTGTAGGATACAAAAGTCAAGGTTTGCAAACGGAATATATGTATGCTTGTAAAGGTCATTGTCCGTGAGTGGCAATAAAATAAGCCAGCGAGGCCAGTTTGATCAATAAAACATTTCCCTAGCCCAATAATGTGCAATAATTGTATTCCATGAGCTCATCAAATTAGCAGATCTGCAGCGATCATCTGATTAAAGACCATTACTTGAACAGCTTGCTGGTTCATTAATTCGCAAAAAAAAAAATGTAGTACAGGACCTAATCAACCGAATCCTTGGAGTACACACACACCGTATTATTGGTGTAGGTGTCAAATAAATGGGTGTTGGCTCAGCTCTCCACATCTCCCACAATCTGACATATGAGACATACCAAATAATTCTAAATTTGAGTATAAAATTGCATATACCCGCACGGTATGGTAGGATGGTAAAACTCAGTTATACTATGTCGGTAGCAGATTGAGCTGGATCAAACTCTTGATGAAATGGTAGGCGCTCAACGACAATGGAGCAACATAGTCCACATATTACTTGTAAACCGTGATCTGACGGAGCACGCACCACCGATAAAAAAAAAAGACCCTTTCTTTTCCCTTAGATTAGGAAAGCCAGATCAAAACCAAAGCTTTTTCAATAAAAAAAGAAGCAGAAGAAAGTGCTTTGGAAATGGACAGGGTTGTGAAAAATACAAATCGGGCTGAGTACTAGTACTAGTATTAATAATTACTAAACTTTTTCGATCCTTTTCAATCCCACGCCATTGAATGAAACAGAAAGGGAAAGTACTATAGTACTAATTACTACACTAGAAAATTCCAAAAAAGAAAACTCAGAAACAGAAAAGAACCCCACAATTCTGATCAAATACAGTAGTGTCTCTGTTTTTAGAAGAATACAGTAGCAGTATCTCTGACGGATCAGAGAAAAGAGAAGCAATGGAGTTAGATACAGCAACACACGGAACCTCCAAGCCCACCAGCACTCGGGACATCTACAAAATTTCACTGATCCGACGACAAAACAGGCAGCGAACTAGCGAAATCCATCCATCAGAACTGGATCCACCTCCCGATGGATGGATGTAGAAGGAAGGAGCAAAAGCAAGAACCAAGACTAAAGTTTGGAGGCGATCGAGAAGGATACGCTTGTGTCCGAGCTGCGCGGCCTTGGGCTCCATGAGGCCGCACCAGAGGTCGCCGCAGAAGAAGCCGGGGCTGCTCGTGGCCTCCAGCTCGCCCGGAGGGGAACCCTAGCCTGCTCCGGCGGCCGGTGCCGGAGGAGAAAAGGAGGCGGGGCGCGGCCACGTGTGGGACGATCGGACGGCTGGGAGGGAAGGAGGGCGCGTGGTGGGGGCGGAGCAGCGACGCGGCCGAAGCGGGTTCCTGAAATCTAGTGGGGGGCAAAGCAAGCAAGGCAGCCGCTCTGCCGCCGAATATTTGTAGCCTTTCACTACAAACTTTACTAGTACTACGTACCTTTTTCTTCCCTGAACTCTGATGCGGCAGGAGGAGTTGATTACATAGCATTTCAGTTTAGTAAAATTTCTTGAGCGTCTCGGGAAACCAGAGAATTGTGCATGTATTTAAGGGTACGTAGTTTCTCTTAGATATATATATATCTGTCTATTGTAGTTTCCCCATATGTTAGGGGGCTTTCTGCATATGTGCACATGTACATGTACTATATATTGTGGCCTTTGGCCCCCTGGTAATACAACAAGCATATTGCCCTAACATGGTATCAGAGCAAATATTGATCCTCTAGTTTCCCCGGCCGACGCGTTGCTTGTTCAATCTCCCGTTCGTCGGCCGATTCCTCTGCTCCAGTCTCTCCCGGCCGATTCCGCCCGGCCGCCCGATTCCTCCCCGCGCGTGGCGCCCTGCCTGCTCCCGCGCCGCCAGCTTCGAACTTCCGCCCGGCCGCCCGATTTGATCTCCTTCGACACTGGGCTACGCGCCAGCTCCAGCAGTCTCCGCGCCGCGCCCTGATTCGTGGTTCCGCGCCGCGCCGCCCCGATTCGCCGCCCCTATTCGATCTCCTGCTCTCCGCTGCTCTCTGCGTGGATTGGATCCTGCTCTCCGCGTGGATTGGATCTGCTGATCTCCGCGTGGATTTGATCTGCCCGATTGCTCCCTGATACTCGCTCCCTGCTTTCCTTGAGCCGCGCCGCTTCCCCTGCTTTCGCTGAGCCGCGCCGGTCGCTTCGTCTCCCTGATTCGCGTCGCCCGCTCCGGCAGTTGACTTCGTTCTGAGAAAAAAAAAAGCAAAAGAAAAAATAAAAAAAAAGAATCAAAAAAAAAACTGTTGTTACCCGATGTCTTCTCCCGCCTTATCTTTGGGCCTCCCTTCGGTCCTTGGTATTTGTCCGCTGCCTCCGTGTATGCCTCCGTTTGCGGCCTCTTCACGCGGCTCTGCCCGTGCTTCACCGACTCCGTCTACGTCGGCTCACCACTCTACATCGACTTTTGCGGCCTCTTCATGCGGCTCTGCCCGCGCTTCACCGGCTTTTGCGGTCTCTTCATGCGGCTCTGCCCGCGCTTCGCCGACTTCGTCTACGTCGGCCCGCCGCTCTACATCGACTTTTGCGGCCTCTTCCCGCGGTTATGGCCGCGCTTCGTCGACTCCGTCTGCGTCGGCCTGCCGCTCTACATCGACTTTCGCGACCTCTTCACGTGGTTATGACCGCGTTTTGCCGACACTGTCTTCATCGGCGTGTTGCTCTCCGTCACCCCCTTTGGTGGCCTCTGTGCGTGTGGGTGATAGCTCCTCGTCGGTACCTGATTGTACGTCGACCTCTCCAATCGCGCCCCTCTCTGCGCATGAGATAGCGCAGCTTCACCGCCTGCTTGATGCTTGGGATTCCAGTGTACGTCAGCAGCCTCGCGGTCCGAGTCTCCGCCCTCGTCCTCATTGCACCTACTCGTGGCAAGGTTGGCCACACTTCCTCCACCTGTTGGACGCGGGATCCCGGCTTACGTCGGCAGCTCCAGGATCGTCGCCAGGCCGGCTCTTCGGGATCTTCTCGCAGCTGCACTCTCTCGATCGGGACATTCTCGGGGTCTTCGTGGTCCGCTCGCTACTCCGGACTCTTCCTCGCCGGCGCCGCTCGGTTCCGTGACCGGCTCTTCCGGCACCGCGCGACCACCACTTTCTACACGGTCAGTACGTCCCCGTGGTATCCGGATTCCGGAGCTTCCTTTCATATGACCTCCGAGTCCTCTATTCCGTCCGCTCTTCGGTCTCTTATTTCTCCCGTCCGTGTTGTCACGGCTGATGGTACCTCTATTCCTGTTTCTAGTACAGGCACCCTTTCTACTCCCTCTTTCTCTCGTCCCCGATGTTTCTCATGCTCCTCGCCTTCAGATGAACCTTTTCTCTCGCTAGCCAGCTCACCGATTCTGGTTGTCGCGTCATTCTTGACGCCGAGTCTTGTGCGGTTCGGGATCGTCGCACACGGGCCCTGGTTGGAGCTAGCCCTCGTAGCCGTCGGTCTCCGGGGCTTTGGGAGTTAGATCGGCTTCGTGTTCCTTTCGCCGCCACTTCATCTCGCAGTTCTCCTCCGGTTGTTGCCTCTGTCACCGGCTCTTTTCAGCGGTGGCATCATCGTCTTGGTCACCTTTGTGACTCTCGCCCGTCGTCTTTGGTTCATCGTGGCCTTCGGGGTCCGTTTTCGGAGATGGGTCGTTACATCGTCGGGGTTGTAGGTTAGGCAAACAGATTCAGCTTCCCTATCCTACTAGTGTGTCTGTCACTCGGCCGACCGTTCGATTTAGTCCATTCGGATGTTTGGGGTCCGGCTCCCTTCGCTTCGAAAGGGGCCATCGATACTATATCTTATTCATTGATGATTTTTCACGGTACACCCGGGTGTTTTTCATGCACTCTCGCAGTGAGGTGCTCTCTATTTATCAGCGTTTTGCGGCCATGGTCCGCACTCGGTATTCCTCACCCATTCGCGTGTTCCGTGCTGATTCTCGTCGGTGAGTATATCTCTCGAGCACCTTCGTGGTGTCCTTGCTAAGGAGGGCACCCTCGCTCAGTTTTCTTGTCCCGGCGCGCATGCTTAAAATGGCGTCGCCGAGCGTAAGCATCGTCATCTTCTTGAGACCACCCGTGCTATGATGATTGCCTCTTCTCTTCCGCCACATTTCTGGGCTAAGGCTGTCGCTACGTCGGCCCACCTCATTAACATTCATCCTTCCGCTGCTCTACAGGGTGGCATTCCTCTCGAGCGTCTCTCCGGTGTTTCTCCGGACTACTCGACTCTCCGTTCTTTTGGTTGCGTCCGCTATGTCCTTCTCGCCTCCTCGCGAACGCACCAAACTGACCGCTCAGTCTGTTGAGTGTGTTTTTCTCGGATATAGTGATGAGCATAAGGGCTATCGCTGTTGGGACCCCGTTGGTCGTCGGATGCGCATCTCTCGTGACGTCACGTTTGATGAGACGCGTCCCTTCTATCCTCGCCCCACCTCGGGTACTTACCCGGTGGATGATATCTCTTTTCTTCTTTTTCCGGATGCACCCCCTGCTGTCCCTCCTCCCCTCCCTCCTACTTCTGATGCGCCCCTTCGGCGCCATCCTCTCGTTCGTCTAGTCCACCTAGTACTCCTCGTTCTCCGGCTTCGGCTCCTTCCGATGCTGTCCCTTCTTCCTCTTCTTCTGATGACTTGTCTTCTGCAGATGAGCTTCCCCCTTCCCGACCTATTCGTCAGCGTCGTGCTCCAGTTCGTTACTCTCCTAGTCAATATGGTCTCTCTGTCGTTTCCGAGCCGACTTCTTATCGGGATGCCGAGCGGCATCCTGAATGGCAGCTTGCCATGGCTGAGGAGATCGCTGCGCTTGAGCGCACTGGCACTTGGGATCTTGTTTCTCCCCCTTCTGGTGTTCGTCCCATCACGTGTAAGTGGGTCTATAAAATTAAGACTCGCTCTGATGGATCTCTTGAGTGCTATAAAGCGCGTCTTGTGGCTCGTGGTTTTCAGCAGGAGCACGGCCGTGACTATGATGAGACTTTTGCCCCTGTGGCTCATATGACTACTGTGCGTACCCTTCTTGTTGTTGCTTCTGTTCGCCGCTGGTATGTCTCCCAGCTTGATGTTCAGAATACTTTTCTTAATGGCGAGTTGAGTGAGGAGGTTTACATGATGCCTCCTCCTGGGTATTCTGTTCCCGATGGGATGGTTTGTCGTCTTCGACGTTCTCTCTATGGTCTCAAACAGGCCCCTCGTGCCTGGTTTGAGCGCTTCGCCTTTGTCGTGACTGCTGCTGGTTTCTCCCCTAGTCTTCATGATCCAGCACTTTTCGTTCACACTTCTCCTCGTGGACGTACTCTTCTTCTTCTCTATGTTGATGATATGATCATTACTGGTGATGATCCTGAGTATATTGCCTTCGTCAAGGCTCGTCTTCGTGATCAGTTTCTTATGACCGATCTTGGTCCTCTTCGCTATTTTCTTGGCATTGAGGTTTCCTCCACTTCCGATGGCTTTTCTATCTCTCAGGAAAAGTACATTCAGGATCTTCTTGCTCGTGCTGCTCTTGGGGATGAGCGCACGGTCGATACTCCTATGGAGCTTAATGTTAAGCTTCGTCCTACTGATGGTGATCATCTTCCTGATCCCACCCGTTATCGCCATCTTGTTGGGAGTCTTGTTTATCTTGCTCGTCACTCGTCCCGATATTTCTTATCCTGTTCATATTCCGAGTCGGTTTGTCTCAGCTCCTACCACTGTTCACTATAGTCATCTCCTCCGTGTTCTTCGTTATCTTCGTGGCACGATCACTCGTCGCCTTTTCTTTTCCCGTTCCAGCTCTCTCCAGCTCCAGTGCTATTCGGATGCTACATGGGCGAGTGATCCTACGGATCGTCGTTCGCATTCTGCTTACTGTGTGTTTCTTGGTGGTTCGCTTGTTGCTTGGAAGACGAAGAAACGGGTCGCAGTTTCCCGTTCGACTGTTGAGGCTGAGTTGCGGGCTATGGCTTTGTTGATTGCTGAGGTGACTTGGTTACGGTGGTTGCTTGCAGATTTTGGGGTCTCTGTTACGACACCCACTCCACTTTTGTCCGACGAGTACAGGTGCTATCGGTATTGCACGTGATCCGGTCAAGCATGAGCTGACCAAGCATATCGGTGTTGATGCTTTTTATACACGTGCACGTGTACAGGATGATGTTGTTGCGGTTCATTATGTGCCTTCATATTTGCAGTTGGCGGATTTCTTTACGAAGGCACAGACTCGAGCGCAGCATGATTTCTTACTCTCCAAACTCAGTGTTGTGGATCCCCCATGAGTTTGAGGGGGGGTGTTAGATGTATATATCTGCCTATTGTAGTTTCCCCATATGTTAGGGGGCTTTCTGCATATGTGCACCTGTAGATGTACTATATATTGTGGCCTTTGGCCCCCCCCCGTAATACAACAAGCATATTGCCCTAACAGTTTCAAGAAAAGAGAATGAAAAATGTTGGTGCTTGCCACTAACACGCGCGCTATGTACCTGCGACCACAAAAACGTGCCGTCAACTATTTCTGAAAGCTAGCATCAGTCGGTTGTTCAGAAGTGTGATTTCTCTTTTTTCTTTTTTGATTGAAAAGAAGAAGCCGGCGAGAAAGTAATTTGGTTCCACAGAGAATCTGCACCAACATGAACATTGAACGGTGTACTCGCCGTCCCTGGCAGTGATAGACGGAACAGAATGTGTGGCGTTTTTTAGCGCTCCAAGGCGAGGAACATATCCGTGGACCAGATATTGATCAGAAGAGGAAAATACGAGAGTTTGCCAGTGCAGCACAACTTCAGTCTAGGGCGGCGGTGCAAAATGGATTGCAGCCGGTAGGCATGGATAGTTGGCCTTTGGCATCAGGAGAGGCCACACGTCGCACCGGATCATGGACGAAGGCAACCCCGTAACAACAGTCAGAGGGCTGAGTTTGTCGGTGAAGTGCCGTGTACAGCCGTACAGGTGCAAGGTCAAGTGTGGCGGGTGGTGTGCCTGTGTGAGCCGGACAGAGTGCCGTGAACACTAGAGTAGACTCGTGTTTTTGTGAGCTTCAAGGTGGATCAAGATAACATAATCCTAAGCTTATTGTGTCTTCTTATAAAGAAGTTTAGCCGTTTCTCATCTTGAGAAAACAAAATTGCATTGGCTCGTGTCTATGCACTTCATGTTTTTCTCTCTACACATGAGCAGAAGAAGAAAAGGTGTAGCAGTACTAAAAGGCGCCTAAAAGATCGTCTACTGACTAGACACGTAGAAGCACAGGCGTTTTTTATGCGATGCTCCACTTCCGTGGAAAGGGAAAATGGAAAGGAATGGGGGAGAAAAAAAATATAAAGTGAGGTGCGCTACGTTGTCGTACTCTTCTTTCGACTTCGATATAAGTAGAAGAAAATCGGAAATTTAATTTGACTCCTAGGTATATATGCTCTCTCTATTAAAAAATTCTAATTGTTAAAATGGTTCTACTAAAAATTCCATATGTGTATCTCGATGTTTGTTCGTACAGCGAAAAAACAATAATTTTTATGGTCAATGAAAAAAGACAAAACATGTTTCAGAAAAAAACTTATTTTTTGCACCAAATATTTTATTTTTTACACAGCCTAATGACAAGTTGATTTTTCATTGGAACACTTTGTGAGCATGGCCTCGGCGGTTGCCTAAGGGCAACACACATATACATAGTTGTTTCATGGTCATGAGCACAAGACATATTGTTTTTATTTGTTTGTTGGCTGAATTACTAATATCTCTATCTATATGTTCATGTCGTATGAATTAAGTCCAGATATAAATCTTACAAAAATTTGACCAATACAAAGAACAACATGGGGTCAGCGGGGCGCAGCAGCTCTGCTTGTGGTGAACAAGAACAAGGGGTGGTAGCGAGCTCTTAGTGAAAGCTACTAGCAATCGAGCATAGTACTCAACAACGAATTTGTGGTGCATGTCGGTAGAGGCGACATCATGGAGGTCTGCTGGAGGATGCTTGCGTTGTCGGCGACGAGCAAAGTTTACACCATCGGTGACGGGGTTTACCATGAGAATATGACGACATAGGTGATGCTGATACCCAATAGTGCGACGTTGCCGCTTAATTTCTTGAGATATTGGGTCGATTGAGCCAGAGGGCAACATGGAGCCGGAGGGAAGGAGGGCGGGAGGGCCAGGGATGTAATTAAGACTAGCCACAATAAGAGTATCATAGGTAGTACTACCTCCATCCTAAGGCTTAAGGCCTATTTTTTCAGAAAGTCAAACTATGTTAAGTTTGACTAAGTTTTTATAAAAAATCATTAACATGAAAAGTACAAAATCAATACCATTTGCTAGATAATGAAATATATTTTTATATGGTACCTACAAAATATCATATTTGTTCATAAATTCTTCTAAAAATTTGGTCAAATTTTACTTCGCTTGACCTTCTGAAAAAAATATAGGCCTTAAGCCTTGGGATGGAGGTAGTATCATGCATGTCATGTAGGCAAAAATCTTATGTGGCACGTCAATTAATGAGGAGAGAGGTGAAACTAGTAGTTAAAAGATTGCTGCACTAGCCAATTGAACCAAAAGTCCGAACTGATGGAAAGAGAATAGGCAGTGTATTTATATTCAACACTCCCCCTCACGTCTAGGCTATTTTAGTCCTTAGCGTGGGTTCGGTGTGGTCCGCAGAATCCCTTTTTGTTTTCTAAAACTGCGTGAGCAGGGTCTTGAACTTGAGACCTCTTGGCTCTGATACCATGAAAGATTGTTGCACTAGCCAATTGAACCAAAAGTACGAACTGAGAGAGAGGGTCGGTCATTACACTCTAACACTCCCCCTCACGTCTATGCTCCTTTTTTTGGAGTCTTGACGTGCGCAGCGGAAACAGGGGTAGGCTGCAATGTATTTTTTTATTGCGTTTCTTGGGTTTTGAACCTTGAACCTCTGGTTTCAAGTTGTATACACCTAACCAATTCACCCATCAGTCCGAACTGATGGAAAGAGGCTAGGCAGTGTATTTATATTCAACACTCCCCCTCACGTCTAGGCTATTTTAGTCCTTAGCGTGGGTTCGGTGCGGGCCGCAAAATCTTTTTTCTTTTGTTTTTAAAACTGCGTGAGCAGGGTCTTGAACTTAAGACCTCTTGGCTCTGATACCATGAAAGATTGCTGCACTAGCCAATTGAACCAAAAATCCGAACTGATGGAAAGAGAATAGGCAGTGTATTTATATTCAACAGTAGTATCATAGGAAGATACCGTATCATAGCACGTAAAACTATAAATTTTAGTTGCAAACACATCATGTACACATATTTCCATTGAGATTTTACAAAACATTAAATATGATGGAACTATGATACTAATTCATGATACTATATAGTGTATGTGTTGTATCATAAATTAGTATCATTTGTATGATACTAGTCTATAATACTTTCCATTGTGCCTAGTCTAAGGGAGGACGGCTGTAGCCACGAGAGATAAGACTAGCCACAATGGGAGTGGCATCATGTATGCCATGTTGGTAAAAATCTAATGTGGCGCACCAATTAATGAGGTGAGAGATGGAAGTTGTATCATAATATGATACCGTATCATAGCACTAAAACTAGAAACTTAATGACAAACATATCATATGCAAATTGCATTGAGATTCTACAAAATATTAAATATGATGATACCATGATACTATTTTATGATATAGTACTATGCATTATGGGGGTAGTATCATAAACAAGTATCATGTGCATGATATTTCTGAAAGGACACGAATATCGTCTAGAGGGGGGTGAATAGGAGGTTTAAATTTTTTACGAGATGGGCTTAACAAATGCGGAATAAAACTAGCGTTTACTTTGTCAAGCCCAAAGCCTATATACTATGGTTCACCTATGTGCACCAACAACTTATGCTAAGCAATACAAGCAACTATGTGATAGCAAGATATATAACTTCAAGCACGATGGCTATCACAAAGTACAATGCATAAGTAAAGAGCTCGGGTATAGGAATAACCGAAGTGACGCGGAGACAACAATGTGTCCCGAAGTTCACACTCTTGTGAGTGCTACTCTCCGTTGAAGCGGTGTGGAGGACAAGTCACTCCAAATGCACGAGGGCCACCGTATTATCCTCGAGAATTCCCACCAAAAGGGATGTTCTCGATCCACTATGGAACCTTAGGGAGGTCACCAAACCCGCACAAAGCTTGGGGCTATCTCCACAACTTAATTGGAGGCTCCCAATAAATTGCCACTAAGGCCTTACCCTTGAAGAATCTCCACAACTTAATTGGAGTCCCCAAGAACACCACTAAGATGCCACAAAGGCCTTGCCCTTGAAGAATCTCCACAAATTAATTGGAGTCCCCAAGAACACCACTAAGATGCCACAAAGGCCTTGTCCTTGAAGAATCTCCACAACTTAATTGGAGTCCCCAAGAACACCACTAACATGCCACAAAGGCCTAGAATCCGTCTAGGGTTCCAAGAACCCAAGAGTAACAACCTTCTTGCTTTCACTTTCACGAATCACCGTGGAAAACTCAAACCGATGCACCAAATGCAATGGCAAGAACACCACAAAGATGGTCAAGTCCTTCTCTCTCAAATTCCAACAAAGCTACAAAAGCTATTGGGGGAATAAGAGAGGAAGAACAAATAAGAGGAGGAACACCAAATTTCTCCAAGATCTAGATCTAGTGGATTTCACTCACAAAGAGAGGGATTTGATTGGTCAAGATGTAGATCTAGATCTCCTCTCTCTTTTCCCTCAAATGGGGGCAAGAATCATGGAGGGATTGAGAGATAGAGCAAGCTTCTCTAGTTCAACAATGGAGGAGAGAGAGAGTGAGAGAAGCCAACCAGCCCAAGGAGGAAGAAGGGTGCTTAAATACCCCTCCCATCGAAATATGACCGTTTAGGTATGCTCAGGCCGGATTTTCCGGGCCGGATATTTGTAAAATATCCGGCCCCCGAAAAACGGCTAAGGACCAGAAAAAACATGCCCCTGGATGGGGGGCGGAT
>NC_061513.1:139267751-139297158 GCF_022539505.1 Lolium rigidum | reverse complement strand
TTGAGGATGGAATTGGGTCTTTGCCCAGGCGAGAAAGTCTTCGAAGTAACTTCTCGAAGTCCTTGGTGGAAAGATCACCGGAGATTCTGTTGGCATCATTTTCACCAGAGTACGTCCAAAGTGGATTTTTGCGAGCCTGAAGAGGCTGCACTCTGATCCTAAGGAAGTAGGCAGTGATTTGGACACCAGACAGCTCTTTGCCTCGAGTGTTTTGAAGATGACGAATACGAGACATGAGTGCCTCTGTCGCCTTTTTCTCTTCCTCAGAAGCATCGGCATCCCAAGAACGGCGACGTTGAATTTTGGCATTCCCGTCAAAGGGAATTATGTTGTGCTCAACGGAGTTAGCGCTTTCTTCGTGAATATAGAGCCACCTCTTGCGCCATCCTTGGACAGAATCAGGAAACTTGACGTCGAAGTAATCGACATCAGTACGAACACAGATAACAACGCCACCTATGTTGTAAGTGAGGTTGTGGGAGCCATTACGGCGGATGCAGAAAATGCGTTTCCAAAGAGCCCAATTTGGAGCGACTCCAAGGAAGCATTCGCAAAGGGTGATAAAAATAGAAATATGAAGGATGGAATTGGGGGTCAGCTGGTGCAGCTGAATCCCATAGACAAAGAGATGACCGCGGAGGAAATCATGGATTGGGGTAGAGAGGCCGCGGATAAGATGATCAACAAAACTAACCCGATACTCCATTGGAGGCTTGGGATAGCTTTCTTCACTGGGAAAGCGGATGGCGTCTTCCTTCTTCATCAGGCCGAGCCTTTTCAGCATATTGACGTCTTGATTGGAGATTTTGGATCTCTCCCACTCAAGATCTTCAGCGGCCATCTTGGACTCTGGAGTGCTGTGGCGAGTCAAACGCGCACGCGGTGGCATCCACGGCAGCGGATTGAGCAATGTATGCGAGTGCGGGAAATCGGCGAGAATTGGGCGCAGGGGAAGATTTGCGAAGAGACACAGGTGAGCGGC
This sequence comes from Lolium rigidum, assembly GCF_022539505.1. NCBI lineage: Eukaryota > Viridiplantae > Streptophyta > Magnoliopsida > Poales > Poaceae > Lolium > Lolium rigidum. Next base: position 139,296,176 of record NC_061513.1, on the reverse strand, counting down.
GCAAGCGAGGGGATGAACGGAGGTTGAAGACAGGTTTATATAAGAATTGGGTGTCGCCGAAAGCCGTTGGATGAGGAAATCGTGTGGTGAGAATCGATCTTCTAGATACAAGGGCAAAAAAGTATTTTTACTGGGACAGGCGTTCCCGTACGTGCGCCAGAAAAAGCGGAGGACGTGTGTCCCCCACTTGCACGACGTGTCAACATGGTGGGAACGATGGACCCACAAAGCAGAAAAATTTCGACCATTAATAGAGTTGAAGAAAATTTGACAAGGGAAAATATGTCGACAAGAAAAAGGAGAAGGGCGACAGGATAAGTTATTTGAATGCATCGGGAGCCTTTGGTCAGAAACAAGTTTTTGCCCAAATGCTCGGGGGCTACTTTGACAAGATAGTAAAATTTCGAGTATGACAATATAGAAATGTCGAGCCTACAGTCAAGCGCAAGTTCTTGGCTGTAGCCTCGGGGGCTACTCCCATCGGGAGCGCTGTTCGCGCACCCGAGAGATAAAAATAAAAAAGAGAGAGAAGAAGGAAAAAAAAAGAGAAATGAGATCATATTGAGAGATAATGGCAAAATAGTGACAAGGTGGACTAAAATGTTGAGCCTACAACCAAGCACAAGTTCTTGGCTGTAGCCTCGGGGGCTACTCCCATCGGGAACGCTGTTCGCGTGCCCGATGAAACTAATAAAGGAGAAATAGAACAGCAAGAGAGTATATTTCGAGTTATAATTAACTCTACATATACTCCCATCGGGAGAGCAATATAAGTCATATTTGACTCAATAAAATGTGCCATTCCAACAGCCGGAAAAGCACTCGACAATATATTCTCAGAACGCCAAAGTTGCGATCAATTTCTGAATGCCGCAAATTTGCGAAGGTAAGACCCCAGATCTATTCTCGCTGGGCGTGGCATCGCCAAAGACTAGCGCTCTGCTACTTTTATCCGTATCAACGGATACGAAGAAAAATCCTAACGGACGCGTTAGGTACTCGATAAATTTGGCTGGGACTCGACGAATGGTAAGACCTTAAGCGGCACCTGTCGAAGTTTACACCGGTATCCCGAAATCATGTCCGGGGACGTGATTTTGAAGTAGGTTTTTGCGGATTGCCACTAGAGCAGTTAACTAGTACACTGATCCGTCGGATGAACTAGCCCCAACTACCAATATCCCCGTACAATATAGAATTTTATGAGAAGAAGTATGAAAGTTTGAGCTTTCGAGTAAAAATAAACGAGTAGAGATTTTCCACGACTCTATGATTCAAGCAAAATCTCGGGAGCTACCGACATAGGCATCCCAAATGGGCCTGCCGAATATAGTACCCGGGGTTTATTGAAGGCCCACTACCCGAAGAATAAGAAGACTCGAGAGCTCAAGATGTATTTAAGGAAAAGATAGAGTTGTAATAGGAAGTATTATTTGTAATCTGGCGGGATGAGTTAGAAACCGTCCCGGACTCTGTAATCCTTGTATAGCACGAATCCCTCGGCTCCACCTATATAAAGGGGGAGTCGAGGGACGAGAAGATCATCGAATCATTGTCTGCAAACCCTAGTTTTCATATCCGTCGAGTACTTTTCGGCTGAAACCTTCGAGATCTACTTGCCCTCTACTTCTAACTAAACCCTAGCCTACAATCCATAGGCATTGATAAGTTAATCCCTTGTCACCGCGTGTCCGGGCGGCGACCCAAACGGCCCAAAACGGACGGCCCAGCGCGTCCGTTTGGGTCACCCGGTTGGAGATGGCCTTAAGACGATCATCTGCAGCACCTCCCTTTGACTGCAGAGTGTGTCCACTAATTGCAAGTGCGGGCTTACTTAAAATCAATGCTCTGATCGATGCCTACTAACCGTCGATGACAGACATACAGCGGTAGAACCTTTCCATGCGTCTACAGGCCGCAGAGAGAGAGAGAGAGAGAGCAGCAGAGCTGCTCGTCTGCGTAGTCCGCGAATCCACGGCTCGGTCCAGTACAACCACAGCATGCAACAGAGACTAAATTACAAGGAAAGGAATTGCTTCCTCATATTCACATCACTTGTTGCTACTATAGATGTGCCTAAAACTAAAATATATCTAGATAAATCTATATTATATATTGGAGACAATTAATAAGTACCGGAGGGACTACTACAATTAGGGCTAGGATTGCGAGTCAATACCAACTTGACATGTCCAAAGGGGCGTCTCTCCGCCCGTGAGAGCTCGAGCCGGTTAAGACCGAGCAATCCTGACCGGTCGGAACAGTTCGCTCACTCTCTTCCACTCTCCCTTCTTCAGTCTCATGTTGTTGTTGTTGTTGTTGTATCCTTCTCCGCTTCGCCTACACGCCCCCGCTTCCTAGCCGTCGCGATGCCGTCCTGGAATGATAGAGAGACCAGCGGTGAAAACCTGCTGGCACGCTTCGAGGAAGGGCAAGATCTTAGTCCACCTCCGCTGTTTAGGGTTAAGGTTTCCCACTTATTTGGATTGTTTGATATGAGCTCCCTTTCTTTGATTTTAGTGAAAGTTGTTGCTTGTTCTACTCTGTGTTAGGTCCTAGAAAGCATTCTTGATCCGGATTACACCGCCCTGATGGGAGCAACCTGCGGTGCAAGCATCACATGTTGTTGCATAAGTATGTTTCTTTCGAGGGCACAAACACTGGGAGGAAATCAATGTGGATGTAAGGTAGCTTAGCTTGATTAGTTAGTTAATCTACAAACATTATTGCACATATATTTATTTGAATATAGGACTGGATCTTGCTTATATTGCTTGCTGAATATTGCGTATAGTACATCTTTTCATGAATATATGAATGAAACAATGTGTTTACTAAAAAAATTGGTTACTGAATAATGTTTGCTGTGGATTTCTTATATCCCATTGCTAATTTCATAACTGAATAATGCTTATATTCCAAGGATTATTTATGAATAATTCCTATATTCCATTGCTTACTGAAAAATGTAGAAATAATGAGCTTACCTAATTTAGCTGAATATTCCAAGGAGTAGATGAGTGAATTTATTTTGGGGAATGTATAGGAGGAGGGAATTTGTGACACAGTCCATTGGATAGATGGGGAGTGGCCATCTACACTGAAGAATGCTTTGCTGAAGCTTTGGAAGATGTGTGCAGACAAGCAAGACACAAGAATCTTTAAAAATGTGGAATGTTCAAATAAGAATTACCAGCTTGTGCTAGAGAAGAGGGAATTAGAAAATTTAAACCTCCAATTGCATTTGGTAACACCTTGACTTTGGAGCAAGTGGCAATAGTGACTAGTCTATGACCTGGAGCTTTAGAAGGCAAAAGGCAGAGCTACAAGTTTCCACTCCGAGGGAGGTAAGAGGAAGTTTGGAGTTCTACATGGCAGATCTTCTTAAGGATGAAAAATTTAACAATAAAAAGTTGAAGGAGATATCTGAAATATGTGGCAGATCTTTGTAACACTGACTTGCTATGTACCAGATTTGTATGCTATGTACCAGTTTGTAATGATGTATGCTACATACCAATGTTAAAAAGATTGTACAATGTTGCATTCTATGTAGTAAGAGTAAAGATTAGTATGTTGTATGTTGCAAAGCTATTTCCAACCTTGTCGTCGACTAGTCATCCTCGATTAGGTGTCGTCGACTAGCCATCGACTAGGTGTGCTCACCTATGAATGGCTCACCTATAAATCGGAGAAAGGACGACGTGGGCTTAGCCCAGTGGTTGGGGTCGCAGTGGCGCACCCCAACAACCGGAGTTCGATTCCTGCCAGGGACGAATTTCGGAATTGTCACGCCAAGTTCCGCTTCTACTATATCAAAAAGTGTCTAGTTCCTCCTAGACACGATTTCATTTTTTTTTATATAAATCGGAGAAAGGGAGCCCAGATAAAAAAAACCAAATCAATGGGAAACCCTAACACTAAACAGCGGAGGTGGGCTAAGGTCTGCCCTTCCTTGAACCCTGGTAGCAAGCTTCCGCTGCTGGTCTCTCCATCAATCTAGGATGGCATCACGACGGCCGGGACGCGGGTGCACGACGGCGAAGCGGAGAAGGACACAACAGCAAGACGAGACTGGAGAAGGGAGAGTGGAAGAGAGTGAGCAAGCTATTTCGACCGGTCGAGAACGCTCGGTCCTAACCAGTTCGAGCACTAACGGGTGGTGAGATGGCCGTTTGGCCACGTCAGCCGTAGCCTGCAACGGTTAATTCGCTCTCTACCGAAGGTTTGCGTGATCTGTTGTTGGCTACCCGAAAGTAGGTATTTTTTAAGAAAATAGCAATGTTACTAGTGACACGGATTCTAGCCTTAGGCCATCTCCTACGGGACGACCCATTCCGTGCCCGCGCGTCCGGATGGGTCGAACCGGAAAAATCTGTGGCACAACGCGCAGACGCATCCCAAAAACGGATGGCCGCGGCGTCCGGGACAACCCAAAGCCGGCCCAAATCTGGGCCTGGTTGCGTGGTCGCGGACACCGAGGGGTGGCCTCTCGCGTCCTTCCCCTGTCCTCCCCTGGCCCACGCGTCTGCCTCCCAAACCACCGCCACTCCACTCTAGTCCCCAAAACCTAGAGGATGGCCGACGAAGCTGTCGCCGCTGCCAGAGACCGAGCTCGCCGCTGTTGTCACTCATGTCGCAGAGGAGGTCCCGGTGGTCGCGTAGCCCACGACGGCGACGAAGCAGGCGAAGCCCGAGCTCACCGCGGAGTAGAGAGCTATCGAGAACAAGAAGCGGACCGAACGGTGCAGGACGCTCGATCAATGGAAGAGGGAGGCCACCGCCGCAGACGAGTGGCCGAGGGCGGCCGAACAGCTCCATCTCCTCCAAACGGATGAGAAGGCGAAGGCCATACAAGAGCATGCCATGCTCTTTTACGGCCACAACGTGCTCGCGCAGCTGGCCACGACGGGCGCTGGCACAGCCTCGGCGGGAAGCTCCGGCTCCTCCGTGACCCGCCCGCTTCCTCCCCGGTCAACAACCCCACCGACTGCCTCATTTGGGTACCCACACGGCGCGTACGAAATGATGGTGCCGGCGGGGCGGTTCTTGTAGCCGCCACCGGATGGGTCACCGGAGGTGGACGAGTCCATGATGGAGCCATCGTCTTCGTCTATTGACCTCAACCGTGCGCCGAGGCCGATGCCCGCAGCAGCGATGGCCGGTGCCCGCACCCTATTCGACGAACTGTCGGGTGAGTGTGCGCCGCCCTCTTTGCAGACAGCGGCCACGACGCAGACCCTTCCATCTTACACACCGACGATGCCGACCACCATGGCACCTCCGTCGACCGAGCATCCTCCCCCGCCAGCTCCCATTGACATAGAGGAGGATAACATTGGCAATGCCGGCACCATGAACATGGACGAGGAGCCTTTGTTCGTTGATGAGCTCACACAAGCCGCAGCTGCACAAGCTCGCGGTCACCGGGTTAGCAAAAGAACCAATAACTACATGGAGCTGGAGGACAAAATTATCGTCGAGGGGTGGTTGGCCATTGGGCAAGATCCACTGAAAGGTGCCGAGCAGAAGGGGCCGCATTCGAGCGCCGGATCCATGACTACTTCCATGAGCACCGTAGGTACGGGGAGCACCGATTTGATAGCGACCGCAATGAGTGCTCCATCCAAATGAGGTGGGGAATAATTCAAGCGGAATGCATCAAGTTCCAGGCTCGTATGATCGCGTGAGCAGGTGCCCCTTAGCGGCATTAGCGTCAAGGACTTGGTATGATTCTCTACCTCAACTTGTTCTTTGGTTGTTTGCACATACATTTGTGATTGTATGTCTCATTTTGATCTAGGTGTGGCAAGCTTTGGATTACTTCAAAACAGTGAATGAAGGAAGGATCTTTTCCTCCCCTCATTGTTCGAAGGATCTCCGGGACACCTCCAAGTTCGACGAGGGTTACGAGGCGTACATGGCGAGCTTGATTGGCAGCAAGACTGTCAAAGATGCCATCGTAATTGACCTTGATGGTGGCCAGCCTTGCGGAAACTCCAAATCTCATGCAAGCCGTCCAAGAGGCCACAAGGCAACCAAGGCCGACATGAAGCGTGATGCTTCGGTCATGCATTTGGTCGGCACCTTGAAGGACTTGTATGCCGGAAAAAAGGTGTCCACAGACAAGAGGGAAGAGAGGAAGCGCCGAGAAGGAAGAGGCCATGAAGAATTACTATGATGTTCAAAAGAGGAAGTTTGACATTGATGACGCCAATGCCAAGACGAGGGCTAGGGAAGTGGAGCTCAAAGAGAAAGAATTGGAGCTCATTGCATCGTCAAGAGCTAAAGAGGTGGAGCTGAAGGAGAAAGAAGTTGAGCTGAAATGCCAAGCCGAGAACCACATGATCATGACCGCTGATTTGACTGCCATGAATGAGTTGAAGAGAGCTTGGTTTGAAAAAAAGCATAAGAAGATCCTAGACCGCATAAGTTGACAATCTCAATTTGAAATTTTTATATTTGTTTCTTTGTTTAAACTATGTCGCTCATGATATATTTTATTTGATATTATTCTATATTTTTTAGATGTTATTTAAATTTTTGTAGCGAAATGGAGAAATAGACCATATCTAAAACGCATTGGTAAAATATGTGGTCACAGCGTTGGGTGCAACGTGCGATTCAAATGGCCCGGTGGACACCAGCCACCGTCCGCGAGTTCACCCAAACATTGGGTGGCCCTGTTGAAGATGGCCTTAATTGTGGTACTTTCTTTACTCTGCTCCAAAGAAGCAGCGCGCAGTGGCAGGCATATCTGAATCTGCGAAACGCAGGACCGCCAGGCCGGCCGGCGAGCGAAACATCAGCAGCCTAGGAGCCTACGAATGTCTATGCTGTATTTGACGAGGCCTGCTTCATTTAATGGCGATGCGACTATGCTTCTCCCTACTCGCTGCGTCGCCGGGACGCGCATGTGGTGTGCTTCCTTGTTTGTGATCTTCTTCACTGGCCTCGTCTCGTCTGGCTCGAGCGTCTTCCCATATGATGTGAGCTGAGCTGAGCTCCGCGACAGCGGCACGGCTTCCTGCCACATTGCTCGGCTCCCCATGTGTGCGGTGCCGATATGGTAGCCTTGAGTTTTCTGCTTTTGTGTGGTTTGACTCGATGCGGTGCTTGCTTGCCGTGGGCTCGTCCTCGTGGGTGGTCGTTTTGCTTGGATTGGATGGACCTGCATTGAATTGACTGAATTGAGGTTTCAGATAAAGATATAAGCTAGAACATGTGCTGACCAATTTTCTTGCGGCTGCGATCAGAAAATGTTTATTTTTAAAACAAGGGCATACTTTATTCAAACCCCAACGAGATATCCTTCATTACATCATTTAAAACAGTGATTGGCGGATCACCATCCCATAAAATTACACCATCAGAATCATAGCTAAACCTAGCTAAGTTGTGCGCCACTTTGGTTGCCTCTCTCGACAAAGCTGGAACTTTTTATTTACAAGTAGCTCACCGAACCTGCCACTCAATTGATAGGCCTAATTCTTTGAGCTAACTGAAAACAATCTGCAATAACCCTCCATGTCTCCATTACACGTATTGATTAGCTCCAAGCAATCAGACTCAACAATTACTGGCTTGGCCGGGTGCTTAGTGTGTTATTGATTTTCGCCCGATTTTTTCTAAAAATTGAGCACTTTTTTCTTAATTAATGGGGGGCAAAACTTTTGCCTCCGTTTTAAAAAAAAAAAAAAAATTACTGGCTACACACCCATATCGCTTACTAGTTGTAAGCCATGTTTTGGTGCTATCATTTTTTTAGATAATAGGTTAAAGGCCCGACGTTAAATTAATAATGCCTTAACGATGACAACACACAAGGTTCTAAACCCAACTTACAAGATCAAACACCACATCCACAGAAACTACCAAGGTAGCTACAACCAGAAGCGCAAACAGCAGGCACGGCTATTACGATGACTACGCAAAATCGGGACAGAAACTGGATAGCAATAGTGTCGGGTCGGAGCTCACTCAAAGCGCAAGCTAAGGAACACGCACATCATCGACATCCCTCCCTGTCACAGGCAACGCCACTAATGGCCGACCACCAGTAGGAACCGACCAATGCTACCCACAAACCAACAACCGGCACCAAGGTAGCCCAACGAAGGAGTAGAGCACGAAGCAAAATTTGCCGAAGATCGCCAAACGAAGAGACAATGTTGTCCAAAGAAGTCGCGCACCTACGCCATACAACCATCGGAGAGCCGCACGCCGTGAGCTCCAAGGCGGTGTCTTCAAGAAGAGAATGACACAAGAGTGTCGCCACCGCCTGATCCGGGGATCTTGGGCATTCGCCCGGAGCACCTAGGAGAACCGAGAAGAACCGCAACGATGACTTCAAGAAGGTTACGACGTCCGTGGACGTCGCCGTTGTGTCTCAGGAAGACCCGAGCAAGAGTTTCCTCTCGGCCAAACCTCTCTGCTCCTGCACAGGACATGGAGGACCGCCAAAACGGATACCACACTACTGCAACGGAGAGCCGCTCGCCGTGGCCACGTCGCCCACACGACCATGGCCACCGGCTAGCACCTGAACCTCTGGATCGCCCGCCAACCAACAAGGTTCCCACTGACCGAGGCCGCCACCCCGAAAACCAAAATTCTCGCACCGCCGGACCGAACAGAGAACCAAGGGCTATGATACGTCCAATTTGCATCACTATTTTATATCATAATTTACTGTTATTCCTTGATATATTTCATATTTAGACATGTTACTTATGTTATTTCATCTGTTTTTGCATGTTTGATGATTATTGGAGAATTAACTGCCGGAGTCAGAATTCTGCTGAAAAAGGGACCGTTAAGATACCATATTTCTGAAGAACAATAATTCCCAGAAAATATACAGAAACTCCTATTTTTCCAGATGACGGAGGAAGCCAGAAGGGGAGGCTGAGATGGGCCAGGAGGGGCCCACACCACCCCTAGGCGCGGGCCACCCCTGGCCACGCCTAGACCTGGTGTGGTGGCCCTGGCCCACCTCTGACGTTGCCCCCTCGCGTATTTCATCCCCCGAGAACCCTAACACTGGACATGCGAACAGAGAAATATTCCACCGCCGCTACGGGACAGAGAACCAGAGAGAGAGAGAAAAGCTCTCCGGCAGGCAGAAATCTGCCGGGGGAATTCCCTCCCGGAGGGGGGAAATCATCGCCATCATCACCGCCATCGAGATGGACTTCATCGGGATCATCATCACCATCATCTCCACCACCATCACCATCATCACCGTCGTCTCCACTCCATCCTGCTGTAACATATTGGGTTTGATACTTGTCTAGTTCATAGGGGAAACTTTCCCGGTGTTGATTACTCCTTGTAGTTGATGCTATTGAGTGAAACCATTGAATTAAGGTTTATGTCTAGATTGTTATTCATCATTATATCACCTCTGATCATGATCCATATGATGTCTCGTGAGTAGTTCGTTTTGTTCTTGAGGACTTGGGAGAAGTCATGATGTTAGTAGTGGAACTATGTTGAGTAATATGCAATGATTTGATATTTAAGTTGTGGTGCTATTCTTCTAGTGGTATCATGTGAATGTCGACTACATAATACTTTACCTTTATGGGCCTAGGACAATGCATCGTGTATTTGGCTACTAATTGTGGGGTTGCGGGAGCGACAGAAACCCAAACCCCCGTTAGGAAACCGGTGCACGAGAGAGAGTAGGATCTCAAAGTTTAAGGCTGTGGTTAGATTTATCTTAATTACTTTCTTGTAGTTGCGGATGCTTGCAAGGGGTATAATCACAAGTATGCGTTAGTCCAAGTTGGGGTAGTGCATTAGCATAGGTTCACCCACATAACACTTACCAAACCATTGAAGATTATTTAGCTATGTAAAGCGAAAACACTTAACGAAATTCCCGTGTGTCCTCAGGAAAGTTTGGTCATCATAAGTAAAACAACCGGCTTGTCCTTTGCTCTAAAAAGGATTGGGCCACTCGCTGCAATTATTATTACTGTATTTTATTTACTCGTATTTTATTTATCTGCAATACCAAATACAAATGCAAACCAATTTGCTAGTATTTACAGTGAATCCTTGATCGAAACTGCTCGTCAACACCTTCTGCTCCTCGTTGGATTTGACACTCGTATTTATCAAAAGTATTACGATACACCCCCTACACTTGTGGGCCATCAAGACTATTTTTTGGCGCCGTTGCCGGGGAGTGAAGCGCTATTGAAGAGTGGAATTGGTAAAGAAAACTTTTAGTGTAAGTGTTGTTTTTATTTCTGTCTGCTACTGCTTTATTTTAATATGGAGACGTCTCCATTTGACTCTGTATTTGGGATTACTACTACCACTGTTACGGTAGTAGATGAACCACCGCATGCTCAATTGGATCCTTTTAAAATATATATGAAAATTGTTGAACGTGTTATGAATAACTGCTATTTAGGAGATGGAACTATCCATCTGGGTGATCATTTACTCTTTGTACATGAATTATGAGAGTTGTTCATGTGTGCATGTATCTCAATGGACCAATCTAAGAGGAAGTTATTCTCTTTATCACTTAAGAGAAGAGTTGCGGAATGGTATAAGATGCTGAAGAATGGCCGATCTATTGTATGGGAGGACTGGATACATTCAATGCTACGAACCTACTATTGATGAGCCAAAAGATTTGACAAACCGTCTGCAAAAATTAATAAAAGATAGGGACATGATGGATCACCTTGTTTTGAACCTCTCAAATGAACAAAACTATTAATATTTTGATCATTATATCTGACTTTGTACTCCGTAAACTTGACACAAGTCATAAGTAATTCGACCATTCATAATTAAAGCCTAACCGAATCAATGCATTTTCTAGGAAAAGCCACTCAACATGGTCATAGGCTTTGTGCATATCCAACTTCACCGCACAGTAGCCAAATTTCCCCTTCTTGCTTTCAATAGTATGCATAGTCTTATATGCCACCAGAATATTGTCAGTTATCAGCGTACCAGGTACAAATGCACTCTGAGCTAGAGAGATAACTTCCTTCAAGATAAATTTGAGTCTTAAAGCAATCATTCTTTATATAACACATTACACAAACTAATTGGTTTGTACTGAGAGATGGACTCTGGACTCTCCACTTTTGGGATCAAAACTATAACCATATCATTCCAACCATCGAAAATAACTTTATTATTGATTGCCTCCGAAACTTCCTTAGTCAAAATATCACCAAGGGTGTGCAAACATTTTTTTGTTGAATAAAATAGCATGCAACCCATCCGTACCTTCATAGTGCTAATTGAGAAGAGGGCTTTGTTTACAACTTCAGCTGAATATGGTTTTTGAAGAGCATCATTCATCTCAAAAGAAAATCGGGGACTAACTTTTCAAGTAGTTCTGGTGGGTCTGTATCATGTACCTCAGTCGAGAAAAACCTCGAGAAGTAGTATGGAATCATTGATTTTGAATAATCATTACCTCCAACCCAATTCCCTTGATCCTTGCTAAACCTTTTGATCCTATTCCTTTGCCTTCCCAATTTTGCAAAGTTATGGAAATAGTTTATATTTGTATCTCCAAATTGCAACCAATTAATAGGACTCTCTTGTGCCCCAATGCATCTCCTCTTGTTCCAATAGTCTCTCAATCTCCACTGCTTGTTCTTTCTAGCGGGCCACATTGGCTGCAGATAAATCCTCTGAGTGAGCCTCTTCAAGCTCACGTTTAGCCACTTTAATCCCTTTTTAGGTACACTTTAATCCTCTTATTACTCGTGCTTTTCAGAAGGAAAATAATTCTAATCAGCCGGAGGCTTCGTGGCTAGCAACCTCCGGATCCACTACGTGACGCGTGTCCCCGAACCAACCAGAAAAGGAGCAGGCCCCACCCTATCTCATCCCGTCTTCTCCGAACCAGTACCATTTCTCTTCCCCTTTGCCTTTTCTTCCTCACCGAGAGCCATGGTTTTCTCCCGTAGAAATTCGCCCGCCGCCGTCCCTCTCGACGGCCCGGCGCCGTTCCTCTCACAAGCAAGATCCGCCTCCACGCATATGTCTCGCTGCCGTCTTGAGATCTGCGCGGGGGCGGCTGCAAAGCCTGCATCGTTGCTACAACGGAGATGACGGTGCCCTGCGCCACCTCCTTCCCCGGTTGGATTCGTGGCCGCCGGCAACGCGCTGCGCCACCTCCTTCCCCGGTTGGATTCGTGGCCGTCGGCAACGCGGTGGGATACATCCGGCCAGCGCTGTTGCAAGATGGGCGTCGTCCCACCAGTCCACTACCGCAAGCATCACCTGGTTCTCTACACCTCCTCCTACCTCACGGGAGGTGCTTCGAAAGGAGTGCGTCGGTGCTCCCACAAGAAGGAGGCGGTGCTCCCAAGGGAGGGCGGAGGTGCTGCCACGGCGAGGGCGGCGTTTGCAGACCCCTCCTTTTGCTGGGGCATTGCCGCCGGTGCCCCTGCTGCAATCTCCTTGGCCGGAGCTTCAACAGCTTTACGCCGGAGCTGCAAAGGCCGGACGCTGATGCTACAACCGGTTATCACTGGAGCTGCAAACTGGCGCCTTCGGGGGCTGCGAATGCGCTCCACCGGAGCTGCAATGGACCATCTTCAGAGCTGCGAAGAGCCACCGCAGAAGCTACAAGGCCGACCGACGCCGGAGCTGTGAAGGGCCACCACACGGAGCTGCAAAGGACCATGGTCGGAGCTACATAGGCATATCGTCGGAGCTGCAAATGGCCACCGCATATGCTACAAGGCCTTTCGGCGGAGCTACATGCAGTATGCGGCGGTGTTGCAAGGGGCTGACGGCGGAGCGGCGGTGCTCCCGGCGGAGGATGATGATACTGCCATACGTGTATGGCGGAGAGGAGGGCCACGATGCTGCAACCAGCGGCTGACGATGCTACCATCAGCGGTTGGTGGTTCTGCCGGCGGCGGTCGGCGAGTTCTCGCCGGACCTTCGCTCGATGGCGTGGGCGCGGTGGTGCTGCAAGGAGCTGAAGGTGGTGCTACCAGCTCGTGGGACGTGGTGCTGCAAGGAGAGGCGGCGGAGCTGCCGGCTGGGGTTGGCATGGCGCTGGCAGCTACGGGAAGACTGGGGCTTTGTTTCTGGGGAAGAGAGACGGGGAGGAGGACGAAGCGGTGTGAAGCACGGACTTTCTTATCTGTTCTTTTAATTATTGGAAAAGGACACGTGTCAACCTATCGATCCGGAGGTTCTGAAGTGCAAATCCTCCGGAGGATTATCAGCAGTGCCCTTTTCAGAAACTGTTGGAGCCGTATCCGAAATCTAAATTCTTCTTCTTCCCGGTCCGACCACTGAAAGAAGTCTCCGGTCGTCTGGGCCGAAACTATCATCCGACTAGGTAAATTGACGAGGGCAATATCGGCCCATAGTTAGAATGACCTCGAAACAGAACCCCACTACGCGAAACAAAATTCAGGCCCCCAACTCGCAGTTCCAGAATCCACCGTGACCCATGAAGGACCCGTTCGAGGCAGCCGTCGAGGAGCAGGAGTCGCCGCCGGAATCGCCGGCGCAGCCCGAGGAGGATGCCTCCGCCGCGCCGCCCCACGCCCTAGCCGACGACTACGACGGAGCAGAGGCCTCCGGCGGCCCTCGCGCCCTGCCGCCGCGGCCGCGGCCTCCGTCGCAAGCCGCGCCCTCGACCTCCGCCGCCCCGCCGGCGCCCAAGGCCAAGGTGCCGGCCCATAAGGAGCAGGATGACGAGGACGAAGAGGAAGACCAGATGGAGGTCGACATCGATAAGCTGCCCTCCGGCACCAGCGACCCCGACAAGCTCGCCAAGATGAAGTCGGTATTCTCTGTCCTTGCTCGACCTAGCTTTGCCCTATATGGTTCTAGTAATTCGTTTGTTTTTTTAGATCAAATTACTAGATGTTTTCTATTCTCAAAACACATATACCTTTGTGAATTCGCTAGCCTGCGTACCATAATTTGACTTAAATCAACCGCATAAACATCAACGTGCAAGTAGGAAGCATACAGGTGTCTAGGAAATACAGATCCTTACGCAAATCTATGTGGTATCATCGTTTACACATTTGATTTGTTTAGCTACTCGCGGATCGTACCTTTCCCCCAGATGATTTATAAGATCGACAGGAAGCTGGCTGTACTCAATTGTTATCCGAGTAATTATAATAACAGATCAAATTGCCATTCTCACGTTTTTGATTTATGTTCCAGCAGAATTTTATACTACGTAGTGATACAGAATTGTGTATTAAGTAACATGAACTTCCTTTTGTAGTGCCCTACTGTCCCAATTTACTGAAGATCAGATGAACCGTTACGAGTCATTCCGGAGATCTGGATTCCAGAAATCTAATATGAAGAAGGTTTGGCCCCTTTCCATCTTCCGTTGAAGCTAACTTAAATCATGTAAACTGAAGAATCTGGTACATGTGTCATGTTCATCTCTCTCAGTTTGCCTCATTGTTTGAGGTTATAAGCAAGTATGTTTGTATAATGTGGATTGTTTTCCTTCTTGATTGTTGTGTTCACATTATCATTTCGCTTGGTTGATCTTAAGACTTATGACTGTCTTCCTGTTAAATCACTTATTGTTTTCGGATAGATGTTTCCTCTGTGATATGTCTCTTTTTTTAACCATACTTATATATGACATGTGTCTATATTTGTTGAATCATAGACAGACTTCGTGATTTGTTGCTTTCACCTTCAGTTGAGACTAATCTGGTTTTCATCACATGCCACTATCATTTGTATGCAGTTTCCTCAAATTTGAAGAAATAACTAGTAAAATATGTTTTTGTAGGTGGCTAGGATGCATTGCTTACAGAATCATTCTAAGATTGAAACTATTCCTTGCTAATATGTTTTGGAGTCGGTTATTACTGATTACCATGTGTATGAAGTGATTGTGTCAACAAAATGCTCTAGCAGTTGCAGGGAAACATGATTAAATTTATTTTATCATCAGTGATTCAAGTGAGTTTATGCTTACATTTTTTTGCTCGACTTTTTATCCTTTTGGCAGCTATTGGCAAGTATCACTGGCAGTCAAAAGATATCTATGCCAACCACTATCGTAGTATCAGGAATAGCAAAGATGTTTGTTGGTGAGGTTATTGAAACAGGCAAGTACAGAGTACTCATCATGTTTACTTTAATCTCTCTACACCTATGATATCGATGTATGCAATACTTTTTTTACTTACGTTGTGGCATGACAAGCAAAGTATGTGCTTTTTATAATTATTAACTGATTATTTATAATTGGTCGTCTATATATGTCCATGCCAAAAGCAATTCCTGGTTTCCAGCTGAGTTTGATATACTATGAAATACATGTTCTTTGTTAGCAAAATGTTGGTAGGATGAGCACCTTGAGTTTAGAAATTGTTTTTGAAGAATTCAACCTGCATGATGCAGCTAGAATAGTAATGAGCGAGAGGAAGGATTCTGGACCGATCAGACCTTGCCACATCAGAGAAGCATATAGAAGACTGAAGCTTGAAGGGAAGATACCGAAGCGATCAGTTCCACAGCTCTTCCGCTAGATGGAAGCATCTCTGTTGATTGTTGATGTCAGTCAGGCTTTGTGTGATTCTCTCTCGGAGAAAAAAGACTAGTAAGTATGATATAGTGATGGAACTATAGATGCCTTCTCGTATTCCATCTGAAATGGTATTACGATGTTACTCATGTAATATGGTGTGTACTAGCTGCAAGCTTTGACAGTTCCGTGCTTATATGTCACACAAGTAGCTGTACTGTTTGATGCGATTGTATCCTGGTTACCCTTGATTTTGTTGTTGATTACACGTTGTCCGAGCAACACCCAGGTTCAAGTCCTCGACTTGGCATGGGTGTTTGCATTTACCTGGATTTATTTCAGGATTTAATTGGCGCTATGCTTTCAGTGGTAGGTGACGTGCCCGTCAACAGCGAGGCGTCAGTGGTGACTTCGTCAACCTCAAGATATGCCGGCTCAGTCCCTCGAAGGTGCTCATAGGGGTAGGATGTGCGTGCGTTCATAGGGGTGTTTGTACCTGCGTGTTTGTGAGCGTCTGCGTTGCGTTGTACTGTGTTCTAAAAAAAAAAGCAATATACGTGACCTGACTCGAATATCTGTCGCTGGTGGTGGCGGGCACCTCACCGCCGCTCACCTCCTCCATTGCCTCTTTCTGATCTCTTTTGCACAGCGGTGACACTTGTATTATTGGACATGGTGTATTAGAAAAAAATATTTAAATCTATTTTAAGTTGTTAAAAAATTTGAAAAAAAAAATCTTATTGTGCAGCTGGACATCTATGTTAGCTCACAAAAAAATTGCAGGAATAAAAATATTTACCGTGGCCTATGTAAAAATATTTTTAAAATGTTTAGTAAATTGTCTTTTTTACACAGGCCACAAAAATTAATATTTTTTCACGACATTTTGTGTGCAGGCATAGAACGTGCTGAAGTACACCCCGAATATTGTTTTGGCATTTTTTAACATTTTAAAATATGTTTTTCGGAAATGGATCCATCTACACCCATGAGCTCAAAATGGGTTTCCCATATTAACATGCATATGATACTAGGGACATAATGCATGGTACTATGCAGTAGTGCTAGAGTTTTCTTATATTTACTGATTTGTAGAGTTTTTTTTTGCATGGTAATACGATTCTCATTGATAAATAAAAGACGAGATACAAAGTACGTATACACCGATCTTACAGATATGAAAAGATAGGATAAACCTATGTGACAAACCAACGCCTATCCATCTTCTTTGGCACCACCGTAGCAGCCACCAAGGAAAAAATGGACAGATCACCTCTTCACCCGAGCTCGACGCGGCTCCATCGCTGATCATCAGCTTTTCGGACCTCCAATGTAGTTTTCCATAGGACAAACCATTGCCGTTGAAAGAATCAGACCAGGGCAGCATGTCCCTGGACACGTCATGGAACTGATTTGTAGAGTTCTAATGTAAAGTTATGTATAAAACCTACTTAATACTCCGTATTTATCTTTCTATTTCTACGTGACATTATACTGTACTATCTAATACGTATGATACATCATAAACTCCCTAATTATTAATTATATAAGGACATCTTAGTTTTTTTTTTACATGAGGACATCTTAGTTGCAAGTATAAAATGCATGGCGTCTCTGATATTGCAATAGGTAGTTAACAGGTAAAACCCCCTTACAAAGAGAGATCCAATCCAAGAAAAAGCTTTTGCGAAATTGATGGAACCATGGAAGAGAAGTGGGGGATGTGGCGTCAAGGGGACGAAGACCTCACCGGCGCCGCCGGCGCCGCCGGTGGCTGCTCTCGGCGACGATCTCCTCGGCGAGATCCTGCTCTGCCTCCCCGACATGGCGTCACTCGCTAGCGCCGCCCTCGTCTGCAAGAGCTGGGGCCGAGTGGCCCGCGTCCCAGCCATCTTTCGCCGCTTCGGCTCCCTTCGCAGGCCCCAATTCGTCGGCTTCATCCTCGCCGAAGGCAGCGACATGAACGTCCCTTACCACTGCCCTAACCTATGCTTCGTCTCCGCCAAATCCCGCAACCCCGATGCGGCCTCGGCCGCCGCCGACGGCGACTTCTTCTTGGAAGAAGTCCCCGACATAGATCCGGCCGGCGACGAAGGCAATAGACGCTACGACGACCAGTGGCGCCTCCGCGGCTGCGACGGCGGCCTCCTCCTCCTCGCGCGCGGTCGCACCGCGGTAAAGCTCGCCGTGTACAACCCCCTCGCACGGACCGCCATCTTCTTCCGCGTGCCCAGCGCCTGGCGCGATTCTTCTCACGTGGCCCGCTACGCCATCGTCGCGGATGATTCTGACGCCACGTTCCGAGTCGTCGGCGCGCTGTATTGGGCCGGCTCATCCTCCGCCGTCTTCTCCTCCCGCACCCGCGAATGGGACATGATCGAGTCGTCGGATGCCACCCGTGTGCTACCTATTTTCTCCGGATGCCAGAGCGACGGCATGCCCGCCGGCCGGTATGTGTACTGGCGGTCCAACACCAAGAAGACCCAAGACTACTGGAACAAAGAGAAGATATTGGTGCTGGACACCGAAACAATGGTGTGGTCAGTTATCAGACCGCCATTCCCTCCAGGCGAGTCGTACTGCATTGCGGACATGGCGGAGCACGGTGGGCTCTGCATCGTGTCCAGCAAGGGCCAATGCGTACAGCTCTGGATCCGTAGCAGCAGCGATGGTGAGTGGGTGCTCAAAAAGGAAGTGTCGTTGCTCAAGGAGTTTGGGTACTTGAAGAAGCAGCTTCCTCGTGATGAGTGGATGAAGAGGGTGCGCATCCTGGCAATGAAGGTCAGCTATGTCTACATGGAGTTTTGGTCCGTAAACAAGCCTCATTCCTACCTTCTTGTGCTCAATCTGAACACCATCAAGCTGGAGATTTTTCCCAACAAGTCGACCGAGCCGTACAGAGGTCCTGCGTTTCCGTTCTTCGTACCGTTGGCACCTCTGCCTGCTCCAGATGATGACAAAACACTTCCAGGTGCTTGATACAACGGAGAAGGTAATGTCTAACTCGATTGGTCAATTTATTTTCTATGGTTCCTACTTCATTGTTTGGTGTAGATATATATCCCTCTCAGATCATGATTTTGTGATTATTTTCTTGGTTAGAAATTTGGTGCGATCATGTGTCCCCATTTGCTAAAGAAGCAAGCTTAAATTAACTAAAAAAACTCCAAAATGCTGCTCATGAATTTCGTTAGTATTCTTAGAGTGTGTATAGTATTCCCTGGTCGTCAACCAATTTTCCTAGAACCGGTCATGTGTACATCTTTCTTATTTCAGAAACAACTAATAAATTGTTTGTATACACTTATTTAATTTTCTTTGATATTACAAACAAATTCCCTGCAAAACTAATTACAAACAAACTGTCAGCCAATCGCATGAATATATGTTTTCCACCTGAAAATGGATGATTTTGAAATAAAACATTAGGTACCATGGCAACTATTTGCTACTCTACTTGGTTTAGTCACTGAAAACATTGTTGTCTATAGTTAGCTTCTGATTTTTCTATGCTATTCTTGAGTTGGTTTTCAGTGTTTATCCATTTGTAATCTGTTTCTCGACCTCCTTTTTTTTTTACGAAAGATGAAAAAACACAAGAACAACAGAGAAAGAGGGAAAAACTAGCTAGAGCTTCGCTCGAGAGCGACGAGAGAAACAGACGGCGACCTAGTCAGGTTCCTTTGGTCTTTCTGTCAAAGCTAGAATCCTCCGCCGCCCTGCATCAACCCATAGCCGCGCCTCGGACATGATTGTGTGAAATAGCTCTGCCGGCGAGTTAGCCGTATGACTGAATATCCTTCCGTTCCGTCCCTTCCAAACGCACCACCAGACAAGCGGTATGATGGACCACCACATCTTGGCACTCGTTCATCTGACCTATTGACAAGAGGAGACCAGCCAATCATGCAGTTCCGTGTGAGCATCGGGGATCAGCGAGATTTCCCTCGTGAACGGACAGGTAGCAAGCAGATGGGTTGCAGTTTCAGGCTGTGATCGACCGAACGGATAGAGCGGGTCGTGCGGGCATCCGTGCTGCGACAGAACATCCGCCGTCAGACATCTCCCCTGGACTGCAAGCCATGCGTAGAATCTGCACTTGCGTGGAGCGTCGGATCTCCACACGATCGGCGGGAAGGCAGGCCTGATGGTGCCAATGAACTGTGCTGCATATGCCGATCTCATAATTTGCATCAGTTACTTGCATATTCAACTTCACTATATTTTCTTCCACAATGTCCATTTGATTGACAAACATAAATACCATTGGTTTTGTGCTAAACTTAATAATTTTGTAGAATGCACCGAATAATTGGTTACTTTAGGCCATCTAAAACGCGACGCTAATTTTATAGGTACTAGAAATGGAATCCCAACCGATTTGGCAGTTCCAACCTCGTTTCCGGCTCTTTCTGGCTTCGGCACCTGAAGAGGAGACGGACGCTTGGGAAAGACATACAAATTATGACTCCTATCGACCAGGCGCTTGTGCATCCCTGGGATTTCAGTTTTCTAAGCATCCCGAATTGGTGATGCTCTTAGAATGCATGAATCATGGTCAAAACGTATTTGTGCTTTCCAGGTCTAGTAGTAAAAACCTGATGCATTTCTGTACCATGTGAGTTCCAGGTGACCAGTGACCTCTTATATTTTTTTGGTGGCTCTTGTTTCTAGCTTCTAAAGGGCACTTTAACAATGCATATAAATCTCTGTATTTTCGACGCTTGACCTACAAACATGTCACTTTGCATGGTCTGCCAGAAAATAATAATTCTTGTTCTATGCATTTCAGGTCAAGTTCTTCTAGCTTTGTTTAAAAGTTAACTGGAGCACGAGAACATCACCTGAGACATCTATTTCTACTGGAATCCTAGAAGCTGATTGGATGCCTATCTTTTTCGGCTTTCTGATTTTGGCCTTTTAGGACAATAGCATCTCCTTTATCTGAATTGAGTCGTTTTCCAGTTAATGGTACTCGTTGGGTGTTAGTTACTCCCCCTGTTCCGTAATTCTTGTTGTAATTGTAGTTCAGTTCAAATTTGAACTAAAACAATGACAAAATTATGAAACGGGTGGAGTATATTCAAACTTTCTATGTTGCCTGCGATGGTCTAATTTACTATCAGTCTTGTGTTGTCCTGTTTCTTAAGCCAGCGTCTCATATCGTAGCTCAGGTTAAATGCTTTTTGCAGCGTGATCGAATCTAGATCATTTCAGCTGCGCATTAGAGCCCTGATTTTCCTGTTGTATGCAGAATATAATATTTTCTTAAATCAATGTATGCTTTGTTCTTAATTGGAACGGTGAACTATGCAAACATTCTGAATCGCAGGATCTGTTGCACGGTTGCACCACTTGTGATGGGTTCAGATTTCAGAGTAGGTTCCTGAGTTTCGCTTTGGCTTTAAAAGGGCAAAAGTTATTATAGGATATAAATAAAAGGAAAGGAAGCAAATGCCATACTGGAGAGAACAAAGGTCGCTAGTCTCCCAACGTTTTCCTCAGAAGAGATCAATGCCTCTCGCCTCAGCAAGACAGGCAGATAGCTCGCCAGTACCGCTCAGCCGATGCTCTCAGCATACCACTCACCCGGAAGAGAGCAGATTTGACAGTCTCCGTAATGGGGCTGGCGAGTCCTAGATAATTTCCAACTTACCATGCATGTTTGATGTTTGGTAAGCCATAGCTACCTGGCAGGGTGCTGCCTGCCGGATAGGTGGAAAAGGCATCAAGATACTAGATGATGATGATAATGATTCCCGAAAAAAAAGGAAACATGATGGTGAACGCGCAGCAGATAGGGAGATTGGGTTCCCTTTGCGAGCCATCGGCCTATCCCTATCCAACGTCCAAAGCTGATTCAGAAGTAGCATCTACTTTTACTAGAGAAACGCGCGACACAAGAAATGGAAAATGAAGAAAGAAGAACAAAAAGTAAAATAAAAAAACAAGAAAAATAAGAATAAGAAAACTGAAAAAAAAGAAAAAAAAAAGAAGGCGAGGGTGAACTCTTACCAGGCCTAGCGCAAAACAGACACAGAAGGGCTAAAATAGAAATCATCACGCCTGATTGACAGAGCCTAGGCAACTCTACTGGGCCTTCAATATGCATCGGGTTTTGTCGTTAGGATATCCCATACCATATTTTTTGGCGGATTTGAAGCACATGGGATAGTGAGGGTTACGGATTCAAATACAAATATATGAGACTGTGGATGCGAAACAGAAATAGAGCCGACACGGAGTGGAAACAAAATTAATCGGTTATGTACTGACATAACCATGTCGTCAAACCATACAACAACAAAAAACAAGTTTAACTAAATAGTTATAAAATAAATAATGTAACACGGTGGAATGAATAAATGCAACTCAACCATACAAAGTGGGTTCATATGGATACACTAAAGCAAACAACAAATCATACTTCAATAGCGAGTATCCTAAATAAGTTTAGACTCCATATTCAATATATTGACAATGTAAGAGAGCTATTGTTCAACGGATGAGCTCAACAACTCACTAACTATTAAATATGCTCTATTACCTTTGATATTTCGGATGAAAGTCGAAGTATTCAGATAAAAAGCATCAGATAGTCCTAAAAAAAATAGGAAGCACTATGTGTTATTTAGCATACCATAACCTCTATTGTAAGTTCGAAATCGGATATCCTTATTTATCGAATTCCTTTATGTTGGATAACTGTTGGTGTATCTGTTGGGCTGTCTTCTTGTTCTCTGTTGTGGTCCATCTGGCCCAGCCCAGTCCTGACCTATATAAGGTGCTTCTATCTCTGTAACCCTAAGCTGAGAGAGTTTCTCCCTGCAGCCTCCTTCTACCTCAGGTTAGGCCCTCACCTCTGTCCACATGGTATCAGAGCAAGGGGCAGTGAGGGCAACGACGGGAAAGACTGCAGATCTGGAAGCCTAGTCTCGTCGTGGCAGCTAGGAGGAAGAGGAAGAGGAAGGGAGTAGGCTGCTGTGGTGGCTGGGAGGAAGAGGAAGGGAGCGAGGCTCGCTGCGGCGGCAAGGAGGGGAAGGCGGTGACGAGTAAGGAGACGAAGAGGGCATCCCGCGGGTAAGCCCTTTGGTGTTTCTGAGAGGTTAGTTTGGTGTCAAGCATGGGGGACAACGGGGATTTGGCCAAGGATCTGGAGAAGCTGGCAGAACTTATCACTACCAAAGGAGATGGAGGAGGAGGATATGCTGGAGGGGGAGCAATCGTTCCCCATACCAACATCGGTCAGAAACTTGAGCTGCCGGCGTATGAAATCAAGTTGGAAGGAGTGGCCAACTATCTCCGGTGGTCAAGGAGGGCGCTGCTGATTTTGAACTCGAAAGGGCTGGATGAACGTGTGAGTGGTGAAGCTGCAGAACCAGCACGCAAGGCCAGTCCGGAATGGAAACAGTGGAATGCCATAAATTCTCTTATTGTGGCATGGTTGCTTAACTCTTTGGTTCCTAACATTGCTGCTTCTGTAGAGGCACTTACAAAATCTTCTGAGGTACGGGACACCCTATCAAATCTCTATTCTGGAAAGGGGAACATTATGTTGATTGCTGAGATTGAGGATAAATTGCATGACTTGCAACAAGGAAACAAAACTGTGATGGCATATGTGGTTGAGTTGCAGCATCTTTGGGGAGATTTAGATCATGTTGATCCTCTGGAACTTGCCCATGGGGAATGTGTGAGTGCTGTTGCAAGCTGGATTGAACGTCGGCGAGGCATGAAGTTCTTGAAAGGTCTTAATCAAGATTTTGTGGGGAGAAGGGCCACTTTACTGCATCAAACCACTACTCCTTCTCTCAAAGAAGCCATTGCAGCTATGTCCAGAGAGGAAGTGCGTCTGAATATGACAAAGGGAAGCGATTCTGTCCCTCATCCGACCTTCTACGCTACCGAGAGACAAGAGATAAGAGACTGCTATACTTGTGGATAGAAAGGACACTTGAAGCATCAGTGTACCTCCTTTGCTACACCCAGTAGGGGGAGAGGAGGATACACACATGGCAGAGGAAGCTACAGAGGAAGAGGTGATGGCAGAGGTGGTGGACAGCCATATGGACAACAATATGGAAGAGGTGGTGGACAGCAGTATGGCAGAGGTGGTGGACAGCCATATGGATATCAGTATGGCAGAGGTGGTGGACAACCATATGGATAACAATATGGCAGGGATGGTGGACAGCAGCATGCTATATCACCCAAGGCACATATGGCAGCAGCTTCAGAGCCAACTACCAGTACCTCTCAGGGACAATCAAAGGAAGAAGGACAAAATGAAGCCACCTTTGAGAACTTTGCTCACTATGTCTACAAAGATGAAGGTAATATTGATCGAGTTTCTATAGCCACTCAAAATGCTAATTCAGATTGGATTCTTGATTCTGGAGCATCCAAACATGTTACTGGGAATATTAGTGAGTTTGACTCTTATACTCAGTATCCTCCCACACATAGAGGCACTATCCAAATAGCAGATGGCACAACACAATCTATAAAAGGGGAGGGGTCGGTGCAATGTATACCCAACATAAAATTGTCATCAGTTCTACATGTTCCTGCTTTTCCAGTAAATCTACTATCTCTAAGTGCTCTGATTGATCAGCAGGACTACCGTATAATAGTTGATAGATATATGTGCTTAATTCAGGAAAGGGAGAGCAGCAAGAAGATTGGGACTGCAACCAGGCATAGAGGTCTTTGGCACATAGATCGTGACAAGATGGGGCATGATGCTAGTTTTGTGCTTGCTGCGATTGTTGGAGGAAAGGAGAGTATGGCACTAGTTCATCATTGTCGAATGGGACACATGGCGTTTGATAAAATGTTTCAAGTTTTTCCTGATGTAATGAATGGAGTGGACAAAACCAAATTATGTTGTGATGCCTGCGAATATGCTAAGCATACGTGAACCTCTTATGTTAGTAGAGGGATCAGAAGTGTATCCCCATTTGTGTTAGTGCACTCTGATGTATGGACGTGTCATGTTGTGTTAGTAAGTGGCATGAAGTACTTTGTGACTTTTATTGACTGCTATTCCAGAATGACTTGGATTTATCTTATGCTTCACAAAGATGAAGTGTTCACTTGTTTTCAGAGTTTTTGTGCCTATGTGAAAAACCAATTCAATGTTCAGGTGCAAGTGATCAGAACTGATAATGGTACTGAATATATCAACAAACTTTTTGCTGCTTTCTTATCTTCACAAGGTATACTGCACCAGACTTCATGTCGTGATACTCCTCCCCAAAATGGAGTTGCTGAGCGGAAGAATAGGCACATTCTTGAAGTGGCTCGATCTCTTATGTTTACCATGAATGTTCCCAAATTCTTATGGAGTGAGGCAGTTATGACTGCTACGTATTTGATCAACAGAATGCCTTCAAAGATTCTAGGTATGCAGTCTCCTTGCCAACTCCTTCTAAATAACAATGACTTTGTTGTACCACCCAAACTCTTTGGGTGTACATGTTTTGTAAGGGATCACAGACCATTTGTTGGCAAGCTAGATCATCGGGCTATCAAATGTATCTTTATTGGCTATTCCTCCAGACAGAAGGGTTACAAGTGTTGGAGTCCCACTGACAGGAGGACATTTGTAAGCATGGATGTTACGTTTCGTGAGTCAGAACCATTTTATGACGGTGAGAGTGATCTTAGTGGCTTGTTCCAGGGGCTTGACCATCTTGGTGATGCTCAAGAGGGGGAGCAACAGCAAGGTGGTGATCAAGAGCAGCAAGATGGTGACCAACAGCAACATCAACAAAGTCCTATTGTTGTAGAGATTCCTGCAATTCCTGGTACACCTACACCACCTAGACCCGTACCAACACAAAGATGGCTACAGAATTCACTTGTATACTCTAGAAGACAAGTACAAAGGGAACAAGTAGATGCACTGGAGGAGCAACAAGACAAGGGGCAGGGGGAGCAACCCATTCGACATGAAAATCAAGGAAGCACAAGTGTAGATTCTGCTGAGGAGAATCAATCTCAGACTGAGTCCAATAATAGCCTAGACTTGCCAATTGCAATAAGGAAAGGGATAAGGAAAGTTGGGCCCCCAAAGCGACTGAGTTATGATGACTATGATGTAGGAAATTATATTTCTTACGAGGCATTGTCACCCTTTTTTCGGGCTTTTGTTGCTTCACTGCAAACTGTATCTGTTCCTAAGGATTGGAAGGCAGCCAGGTTAGACCCGAGATGGTGCAATGCTATGATGGAAGAATTAGAGGCCTTGAAGAAGAATAAAACATGGGAGTTGACAGATCTTCCTAAAGGAAAGAATACAGTAGGTTGTAAGTGGATCTATTCTGTAAAACAAAATGTTGAAGGAAAAGTGGAGAGATATAAGGCAAGACTTGTGGCAAGAGGATATAGTCAGACTTATGGCATTGACTATGATGAGACGTTTGCACCAGTGGCAAAAATGAGCACTGTCAAAAAATTGATCTCTTGTGCAGCAAATTTCGGATGGCCCTTGCATCAACTTGATGTAAAAAATGCATTTCTGCATGGTGATCTTCAAGAGGAGGTGTATATGGAGATGCCACCAGGATTTGTCAGACCTGAAAATAAAGGGAAGGTATATAGACTGAAGAAATCTCTATATGGTCTCAAACAATCTCCACGGGCCTGGTTTGATAGGTTTAGACAAGTGGTGTGTGACATGTGATATGGTCAATGCAATGGAGACCATACCGTATTTTACAGACATTCTGAGCAGAAAATCACTATCCTTGCTGTGTATGTTGATGATATTATTACCACGGGAGATGATGATGCGGAAATCGCAAAACTGAAAGGATGCTTGAGTCAAGCCTTTGAGGTGAAAGATTTGGGAAAACTTAAATACTTCCTTGGAATAGAAGTTGCAAGATCGTCAAAAGGGATATCACTATCTCAAAGAAAGTATACATTGGATCTCTTAGATGATATGGGCATGCTGGGGTGCAGAGTGGCTTCAAGCCTTCAACACCTATTGACCAAAATAATAAAATCACAGCAGAGTCTGGAGAACCCATAGACAAGGAGAAATATCAAAATCTTGTTGGAAGACTAATATACTTATGCCACACGAGACCAGATATATCATTTGCAATGAGTGTAGTGAGTCGCTATATGCATGATCCGTGGGATGGACACTTGGAAGCAGCTCAAAGAATCTTGAGATACTTGAAGGGCACTCCGGGAAAAGGATTGTGGTTTAAAAGTAATGGACACCTAAATGCAGATGGATATTGTGATGCAGATTGGGCTAGCTGCTTAGATGATCGAAGATCCACCTCAGGGTATTGTGTTTTTGTTGGAGGAAATTTGGTGTCATGGAGAAGTAAGAAACAATCTGTTGTCTCGAAATCAACAGCCGAAGCAGAGTATAGAGCTATGTCACAGGGCATGAGTGAAATGTTGTGGGTACGAAACCTTCTAAGAGAGCTAAAAAATTTAAGGCAAGGAAGCTTGAAAGTGTGGTGTGATAATATGTCTGCCATAAACATAGCAAACGACCCTGCCCAGCATGAGCGAACTAAACATGTGGAGATAGACAGATTCTTTATTAAAGAAAAGATTGATGCAGGGATTATCTCATTGGCTTATGTGAGATCAGGACAACAAGTGGCAGATTGTTTAACAAAAGGGCTAGGATCGAAGGAGTGTAATCTTGCCTGTGCCAAGATGGGGATGATTGACATTTATCACCCATCTTGAGGGGAGTGTTGGATAACTGTTGGTGTATCTGTTGGGTTGTCTTCTTGTTCTCTGTTGTGGCCCATCTGGCCCAGCCCAGTCCTGACCTATATAAGGTGCTTCTATCTCTGTAACCCTAAGCTGAGAGAGTTCCTCCCTGCAGCCTCCTTCTACCTCAGGTTAGGCCCTCACCTCTGTCCACACTTTAAATCGGATATAGATTCTCTAAAGCCAATTCAAAAACAAATTCGACGTGAAAAATATCCTACTCCCTCCAATTCATATTACTTCCATGTTCCGGTTTTAGGGTTAACCAAGTCCACAAACTACCACCTCAAAGAAAAAGTCCACGAACTACCAGTTAAAAAAACGTTCACAAACTATAGATTCTGTTCGTGAGAGTTGAAACCATAAAAATATGCAACAAGACCAGAAACCGAGAACTCAGTTTTTACTGTTTCGGCATCACATCAGAGCATCACTAGCAGCGCCCTCAAACCTGTAACCCTCAAAAGCAGTTTAAGGGTCGAGAATTTGTGATTTTAAAGATCCAAAATAGTCGGCGCAGACTAGTACCCAAACCAACACGTTTTGAGGGTTGGTTTGAAGGCACTGGTCTGCGCCCCGGCGTTCAAACCCTCAAAACATTCAAATTTTGAGACACATTTAAACTTCAACAAATAAGATTCATCAACATACATGCTAGGTAGTTCATTCAAAGACACTGACACTGCCACTGAACATATATACTAGGTAGTTCATCAACATTCATACTAGGTAGATAGTTCATCGGATCGTTGAAATCTAGGGTTTATCCCAGAAGTCCTCATCAAAATTGGAGTTGTCGCCATCCTCCGCGGCTTCCTCGGCGGCTTCCTTCGCCTCCAGCTCCGCGACCATCTTGTTGCACCAATCGGGATTGTCGTCGTCCTCCACGGTCTTCTTGGCGCCTTCCTCCGCCTCCAGCTCCACGACCATCTTGTCGATCCAATCAGGATCGTCGTCGTCAGAGCTATCGTCGACTATGATAGTGGGAGGCGGCGCCGAGGATGAAGACGGACGAGCGGCGGCCGCCGCAGCTCGCTGCGCCATTAGTTGCGCGTAGAACTCCAGCTCCGCTTCAACGTGCTGCGGATGCGCCGCACGGAAGGCGGCCATGTCCACCTCATCGCGGTTGCGGATGGACATCCGCATGTATTTCC
>NC_061513.1:139240629-139267651 GCF_022539505.1 Lolium rigidum | reverse complement strand
CTGTTGGAGATATGCCCAAGAGGCAATAATAAATGGTTATTATATATCTTTGTGTTTATGATAATGTTTATATATCATGCTATAATTGTATTAACCGAAACATTGATACATGTGTGATATATAGACAACAAAGAAGTCCCTAGTATGCCTCTTAAACTAGCTTGTTGATTAATGGATGATTAGTTTCATAATCATGAACATTGGATGTTATTAATAACAAGGTTATATCATTATATGAATAATGTAATGGACACACCCAATTAAGCGTAGCATAAGATCTCGTCATTAAGTTATTTGCTATAAAGCTTTCGATACATAGTTACCTAGTCCTTATGACCATGAGATCATGTAAATCACTTATGTCGGAAAGGTACTTTGATTACATCAAACGCCACTGCGTAAATGGGTGGTTATAAAGGTGGGATTAAGTATCCGGAAAGTATGAGTTGAGGCATATGGATCAACAGTGGGATTTGTCCATCCCGATGACGGATAAATATACTCCGGGCCCTCTCGGTGGAATGTCGTCTAATGTCTTGCAAGCATATGAATAAGTTCATAAGAGACCACATACCACGGTACGAGTAAAGAGTACTTGTCAAGAGACGAGGTTGAACAAGGTATAGAGTGATACCGATGATCAAACCTCGGACAAGTAAAATATCGCGTGACAAAGGGAATTGGTATCGTATGTGAATGGTTCATTCGATCACTGAAGTCATCGTTGAATATGTGGGAGCCATTATGGATCTCCAGATCCCGCTAGTGGTTATTGGTCGGAGTGAGTACTCAACCATGTCCGCATAGTTCACGAACCGTAGGGTGACACACTTAAAGTTGGATGTTGAAATGGTAGAACTTGAATATGGAATGGAGTTCGAATATTTTGTTCGGAGTCCCGGATGAGATCCCGGACATCACGAGGAGTTCCGGAATGGTCCGGAGAATAAGATTCATATATAGGAAGTCATATTCCAAGTTTGGAAATGATCCGGTGCATTTATGGCAGGTTCTAGAAGGTTCTAGAAAAGTCCGGAAGAAATCACCATGGAAAGTAGAGTCCCGGAGGGACTCCACCTTGCATGACCAGCCAACCCTAAAGGGGAGGAGTCCAAGGTGGACTCCCCTAGGGTGGCCGGCCAACCCACCTCAAGGAAAGGTGGGAGTCCCACCTTGGGTAGGACTCCCTCCTTGAGTAGGTTTCCCACATATGGGAGGTTTTAGTGTTGGGGTCTTATTCGAAGACTTGGACTAGAACTCTTGGTGCTTCCACCTATATAATGAGGGGCATAGGAGAGGGGGGCTGATCACTTTAAGCCTCAGCCTTGGCTGCACCCCTTAGAGGGCCGGCGCCCAACCCCTCTCTCTCCCCAAACCCTAGCGGTCTCTCTCCTCCACCACATCCCGCACGCTTAAGCGAAGCTCCGCCAGATTTCTCCACCACCACCGACACCACCCCGTCGTGCTGCCGGATTCAAGAGGAGCTACTACTTCCGCTGCCCGCTGGAACGGGGAGGTGGACGTCGTCTTCATCAACAACCGAACGTGTGACCGAGTACGGAGGTGCTGCCCGTTCGTGGCGCCGGAAGCGATCGTGATCAAGATCTTCTACGCGCTTTGCAAGCGGCAAGTGAACATCTACCGCAGCAACAAGAGCCTCATCTTGTAGGCTTTGGAATCTCTTCAAGGGTGAGACTCGATACCCCCTCGTTGCTACCGTCTTCTAGATTGCATCTTGGCTTGGATTGCGTGTTCGCGGTAGGAAATTTTTTTGTTTTCTATGCAACGTTATCCTACACCTACAACCCCGTCCACACTCTAATTTACAATGGTCAAATTGAAAGGATTCCCAAGGCGGTATTGCCTAGCTAGTGGGATATAGATCGTTCTAACACTGCAGGAAGGTTGAAGCCTGAAGATGAAGAGTGGGGAAACAACTCTAAGAGTTGGGACTCGCCATCGGATATACTTCTTAACCGCGTCGAGCACAATTCGGAGATGATCCGCAACCTCATGTACAAGATTGATGAGCTAAAGGAGCTTGTTGAGAAGCTTATCAAGAATTCATCCACACCACCGAAGAAGTAATTCATCATCGGTATTGGCACCCCCTTGGTTTGTTCCAAGCTTGGGGGAGTGTCGCGGTATCACATCATCACTATCTTTTACCTTTTTACTATCAAGTAGTGTCATATCATGAGTAGGGAAGTTATCCTATAAGATGTGTTGCGGTATGGAAGTATCTCTCTTTAGTTGGTTGTCTATGTATCCCTTGGTGTGAGTTATCGTTATGGAATATTAATGAGAAGTCTCATCATTTACATATTGCACATCTTATCTTAGTTTGCAATCTCTATTATATGATTGATCTTGTTGTTAGTATTGGTATCACTTTGGGAGCATTGAGTAAATCTATTTAGTGATGGCAAACTTAGCATTGGTCAATAGCAACAACACTTTGAGTTTAAGTAGAGAAGAAGAAATACATGTAGATATGTTGTTTCATTATCTTTCTTTCTTGTTAAGCTATGAGCTTAGTATTCTGAAGTTAAAATTGTTTGTGCTTACAAGGAAGATGCATGATTGTTTCTATCACATGTATATTTGTTTGTTTCCCTCAACTCTTATGCTTGCTAATCAACCTTGCTAGCCAAAGACATGTACTGAGAGGGAATGCTTCTCGTGCATCCAAACCCTTAAACCAAACCTATGCCATCAGTGTCCACCATAACTACCTACTATGTGGTATTTCCCTACCATTTCAAGTAAATACTTCATGTGCTACCTTTAAACAATTCAAAAGTTATTTCCTCTTATTTGTGTCAATGTTTTATAGCTCATGAGGAAGTATGTGGTGTTTTATCTTTCAATCTTGTTGGGCAGCTTCCACTAATGGACTAGTGGCTTCATCCACTTATCCTATAATTTTGCAAAAAGAGCTGGCAACGGGGTTCCCAACCCCAATTAATTAACTTTCATTAATAACTCTCTTCACATGTTTTGCCCTGATTCATCAGTAAGCAACTTAATTTTGCAATAGACACTCCTCCATGGTATGTGAAATGTTGGAAGGCACCCGAGGATTCGGTTAGCCATGGCTTGAGAAAGCAAAGGTTGGGAGGAGTGTCATCCTTAAATAAACTAAAGTACATGTGTAAACAAAAGAGAAGAGGGATGATCTACCTTGTTGGTAGAGATAACGTCCTTCATGGGAGCCGCTCTTTGGAAGTCTGTTTGGCAAGGGGGTTAGAGTACCCACTACCATTCGTTGACAACAACAAACACCTCTCAAAACTTTACTTTTATGCTCTCTATATGATTTCAAAACTTAAAATCTCTAGCACATGATTTAATCCCTGCTTCCCTCTGCGAAGGGCCTATCTTTTACTTTATGTTGAGTCAGTAAACCTATTTCCCTCTATCTTAAGCAAAGCAATTGAGTTGTTGTGATCAAACCATTTATACTGTGATCTACTTAATCATGTATTTTATTCTTCCTTGTTCAGTACAAGTTTTATCTGAATGAATATAGCTTTGAAGGTTATCAATGATTATGAGGAAATTATTATGATTGAGTATGCAAGTTTTGTTATAAGCTTTAATATAAGAGCGCTGCTCAAAAGATAAGTACAATCTGTTAACTGTTCTCTGACCAAGAACAAAGTTTGCCATCACCAATTATGATTTCCTATGCACCTTTATTTATGATTTTCTTTTACTTGTTTCAAGTTGAATTATATGAGGAAGTTGTTCACTAGAATGTCTTGTGTGAATTAATATGATGCTTCTTGTCCGTATTTTATTTATCGACTCTTCACTCCATAAACATGTGGTCTTGTTTACCGAGCTCAGTTTCGCTTGGGGACAAGCGAAGTCTAAGCTTGGGGGAGTTGATACGTCCATTTTGCATCACTATTTTATATCATAATTTCTTGTTATTCATTGATATATTTCATATTTAGAGATGATACTTATGTTATTTCATCTATTTTGCATGTTTCATGATTATCGGAGAATCGCGCATCGGAGTCGGGATTCTGCCGGAAAAAGCACGACGGAATGCAATATTTCGGAAGATCAACAATTGACGGAAATTACACGGAAAATCTTATTTTTCCAGAAGACGGAGAGAGCCAAAAGGAGGAGCCGAGGAGGGCCGCCATGGCCCTCCCATAGGCCGGCGCGGGCCCCGCCCGGCCGCGCCGCACAGTGGGGAGGCCCACAGCCCCTCTGGCCTCCTCTCCTTCGCGTACTTCTTCGTCCCGAAAACCTAAGCTCCAGGGAATAATCGCGAAGAGTCACAGCCGCCTCTGCGGGGTGGAAAACACCAGAGAGAAAAGAGCTCTCCGGTAGGCTGAAATCTGCCGGGGAAATTCCCTCCCGGAGGGGGAAATCGACGCCATCGTCACCGTCATCGAGCTGGAAATCATTGGGATCATCATCACCATCATATCCATCATCATCACCGCCATCTCCACCGCTGCACCTCGTCACCGCTGTAACATCTAGGGTTGAATCTTGATTGTTTGATAGGGGAAACTCCCTCGGTATTGATTACTACTTGTTATTGATGCTATTGAGTGAAACTATTGAACCAAGGTTTATGTTCAGATTGTTATTCATTATCATATCACCTCTGATCATGTTCCATATGATGTCTCGTGAGTAGTTCGTTTAGTTCTTGAGGACATGGGTGAAGTCTAAATGTTAGTAGTGAATTATGTTGGGTAATATTCAATGTTATGATATTTAAGTTGTGGTGTTATTCTTCTAGTGGTGTCATGTGAACGTCGACTACATGATACTTCACCTTTATGGGCCTAGGGGAATACATCTTGTATTCGTTTGCTAATTGCGGGGTTGCCGGAGTGACAGAAACCTAAACCGCCGTTGGTATATCGATGCAGGAGGGATAGAAGGATCTCAGAGTTTAAGGTTGTGGTTAGATTTATCTTAATTACTTTCTTGTATTTGCGGATGCTTGCAAGGGGTATAATCACAAGTATGTATTAGTCCTAGGAAGGGCGGTGCATTAGCATAGGTTCACCCACACAACACTTATCAAAACAATGAAGATTAATCAGCTATATGAAGCGAAAGCACTAGACTAAATTCCCGTGTGTCCTCAAGAACGTTTGGTCATTATAAGTAAACAAACCGGCTTGTCCTTTGTGCTAAAAAGGATTGGGCCACTCGCTGCAATTATTACTCTCACATTTTATTTACTTGTACTTTATTCACCTGCTATATCAAAACCCTCTGAATACTTGTTTGTGAGCATTTACAGTGAATCCTTCATCGAAACTGCTTGTCAACACCTTCTGCTCCTTGTTGGGTTCGACACTCTTATTTATCGAAAGTACTACGATACACCCCCTATACTTGTGGGTCATCAGCGCGCTCCTCGGCGCGAGTAATGATGTTGAACGCCGGCGCCACGAACTCCGCCGCCGCGAGGTTGTCGACGTCGAAGAAGTTCCGCGGCCCGGCGGCGCCGTCGAAACGCCACACCATGACGTCGTACGCGCCGGCGGTGAGTTCCACCGACTCAAAAGTCCCGAGCCAAAAGCGCTAGCCGCCGCGCATGATCTCGATGGCCCACCGGTCGGAGGGGTGGAGCCGCATGTCGTGGTAGCCGGTGGACGAGCGCGGCATGGCGCGGCGCGGCGGCATCTTGACCGCCGGTGGACGAGCGCAGGCGGAGTTGGGGCGGGGCGGCGGCCGATTCGGGTCGGGCGCAGGCGCAGGCGGGGCGGCGGGGGTCGGGGGCGAGGCGGGGCGGCGGAGCGAGGCGAAATCGGGCCGACGGCGACATAGGGGGGAAGGAGGAGCTCGAGCGGTTGAGGGATTTTTCCCTACCGCGACGCATCGTTAACCAGATGAAGGGGTCTAGGTATTTTGCCTCTCAACCTGGGTTTGTACTGGGATGAAAAATGAGGGCTAGACCTTCAATTTTTTTAAGGGCTTATGGGTTTAGGGCTCTCTTCCGCGTCAATTTTCTGCCTCGGCCTTTAAAAAAACAATTATTTTGAGGGCTTAACCTGTGATGCTCTCAGTTCGATTTTCGTTTTCTCTCTTTCTATGCCCACTCCGTCCGCTATCATCTCCTTGACTGCATACTTGCATAGGACAGGTCAAAGCTCATCCAAAAAAGGATAGGTCAAAGGTTCCAATTGCTCTTGGCGCGAAAAAAGCGAAACGAGTTTCTTTTGGCGCTAAAGTGAAATATGTGGCGCGAAATCTATGCGACATAAAAATTAAGGGATGCAATCGAAGGAGCAAACTCTGCGGAGAGAGAAATGGAACCCATGGAGAGAAGCGTGACAGAGAGCGTCAAGAAGCCGAAGACCTCGCTGGCGCCGCCGGTGGACGCCCTCGGCGACGATCTCCTTGGTAGGATCCTCCTCCGCCTCCCCGACATGGCGTCCCTCGCCAGCGCCGCCCTCGTCTGCAAGAGCTGGGCCCCAGTGGCATCATCCCCTGCGATCTTCCGCAACTTCCTCTCCCTCCGCAGGCCCCCACTCGTCGGCTTTATCCTCACCGACCACGTGCGCGTTCCCCGGTACTGCCCTGACCTCTGCTTCATCTCAGCTGGATCTGGTAACCCCAATCTGGCCACCGCCGTCGCTGACGGCGATTTCTTCTTCGAAGACATCCCCGACATCGATTCAGATGACGAGGAGGAATACTACCACGATGAGTGGCGCCTCCGTGGCTGCGACGGCGGCCGCCTCCTCCTGTCACGCGGCTGGAACTCGGTTGATCTCGCCGTCTATGATCCCCTCGAGCGGACCGCCGTCTTCTTCCGCGGGCCTAACGCCTGGCGCCATTCGTTCCACATGGTACGTTACGCCATCTTGGCGAGCGAGACCGACTCCTCCTTCAGGGTAATCGGCTTCCAGCAATGGGGTGATGCATTTTCCGCGGTCTTCTCCTCCGACAGCCGCAAATGGGTCATGATTGACTCAGATGCGGATCATCGTGTAGGGGATGATTTTTATCATATCATGAGCGATGGCATGTCCGCGGGCCGGTTCGTGTACTGGCGGTCGGACACCAAGAAGGTAAAGTACTACAAGACCGAAGAGAAGATCATGGTGCTGGACACTGAAACAATGGTGTGGTCGGTCATCAAACCGTCGTTCCCTCCTGGTGAATCCTACTGCATCGCGGACATGGCGGAGCACGGTGGCCTCTGCATCGTGTCCAGCAAGGAGCAATGCGTGCAGCTCTGGGTCCGTAACAGCAACAATGAGTGGATGCTCAAGAAGGAGGTATTGTTGCTGAATAAGTTTGGGTGCTTGAAGAAACTTCGCCGTGATGAGTGGATGAAGAGGGTGCGTATCCTGGCAGTGAAGGCTGGTTATGTCTACATGGAGTTTTGGTCCATAAGGAAGCCTCATTCCTATCTTCTTGTGCTCAATCTGAACACCACCAAGCTGAAAATCATTCGCAACCAGTCGACCAAGCCTTACAGGGGTTCTGCCTTTCCGTTCTTCATGAGGTTCGCACCTCTGCCTGCTACAGATGATGACAAGAAACTTTGAGGTGCTTGATAGTCATGCAATGGTATAGGTAATCTTCAATGTGACATGTTAATTGTATTTATTTTCTTCTGTTCCTACTTTCTTGATTTAGCTACTATGCTTACTGGTGTAGACTGCTTCGTCAAATAACGGTTTGGTGTCTACTGAAGCTATTACATGATAAAGTATTTCAAAATTTCCATAACTCATCATGTAGACAGCTTATGGTTTTTGTTACTCGTATGGTGTCCTATCATGCACTTCCCCAACCAATTTTCCTAGATCTCATCGTCACGTGTAAAACTTGTTTCCTTATCTGTCATTTGATTACCTAATCGTTTGGGTCAAGTTAACTCTATCTTTTTTATTGTACTGTATGTAAATTTCTAAAAGAACGACTTGGTTGTTGACTTATAATTGTTCCTTTTTCTCAGAAACTACGCTGTACATACTGTCACAATCAAAGTATAAGTGTTTTAACCTAAAATGTTTCTTAGAGAGAACAACTAGTACTTGCCTACTAGGTGACAACTAATTGATTTTTCTTGCTAGTTTCTTCGTGTTTTAGTCAAGGACACATTACTTTATATATAGTCAACACGTAATTTCTTAGAATTTGCTTCAGTTCCGCGTAAAATAAGACAATGCTTCCCATTGGTGTTTAATTAGTATCTGCAATTAATTTGTAACTCTATTGTGTCATAGCTTGCACCAATCACTTGTAAATTTAACTCCATATATTTTCTTCAGTTATGTCAATTTGATTGACAAAATTAAGTACTATTGGATATCCTAAACTGAATAATCGTGCTGAAAGTGCCAATTGTTTTGGTTACTTTAGAATTCATGAATCATGATCATATTAAATTTCTCCATTTCCATGAGGATTAGTGAAAAATGTTGTGTTTCTCTACCATGTGAGCACCAGGTGATCGGTTACTTGTTTTATTTGGTGGTGAGTGGCTTTGGTTTCTGCATCCTAAAGCAAGTGTATTCCTTTGAATTTCAGGTCAAGTTGTTACTTTTCGCTTTGATGAGAGGATGCTGAGTTAATTGGAGCATGAAGTCATTCCAGTTTCCAGATATTACTTTGAAGTGTATTGCCATCTGAGTTTTGACATGGAGATGTAGGCATGCCAATACGGCCTTTTGTGACAATTTATGCCTCATTCTGGACCTAGTCTTTTCTGGTTATGGTACCCATTCCGTTTTAGTTTAAATCAAACTGTCCACGTCAACTGAGATGATTATTTCAGCTGTCTAATCTTGATGCTTAAATTAAATGTGTGGGATTACTGAGATTCTTACTGCTGTGCAGTAGAGCTCTGTTTTTTCTTCATTACCTGCAGTTTAGATTATTTGTCATATTTTATGCTTAGTTGAGGTGGAAAACTTGGATGCAGCTGTGCAAATTCCAGAAACAGACTCATATTTGTCACGCGGTCATTGCCTTGATTTGATAGCAAGCTGGGAGGCCTGTGACTGAACTGAAAATGCCGATAAATGCCCTTCTACTTTGCTTCCTGGGCAGGAAGCACTTTCGCTTCAGTGCTCCCCCCTCCTTCAAACTTAAACAGAACAACGGCTCAAATCGTTCCGTACCCCTTCACAATTGAGGTTACGATGGTACTTAATAAACTATTAACGATTACTTAAGTTGTATTTGGCCCTGTATATACCCATTCGGCTCAATTGAATATGTACAGAACTGAACCTCACACGTAATCATCCGTGGTGGGTCTGTACTTGTCACTCACGGTTCACGGTGGCTCGTCCTGGTCGACAACGAGGTGTGTTGCCCGGCACAAGCGCGACATCCCTCGTCGGTGGGTAGCGGTGGCAAGGCCATGGATGTCGTCACAGGCAGGAGAGGTTGCCGGCACGGTGGAACTGACGGGCTTAGCCGTACTTCACCTAGGCCACGCGCATTGCTCAAAGCAGAGCATCATGGCCGGCAGGGAGGAGGAGGGTATGCGGCCGCAGCTATCCCGGCAGCCTGCAGGAGGTGTGCGAGCTGAGAGCATCGAGTTTGAGCATACGCGCTCATGATCCTCCTCAAGCTTGCCGTCACCGCGGCCACGGTGACCTTGGCAGCACTATCGAGAGAGAAAAGCAGGTGTCGGAGGAGGGATTGGGAGCCTGGCCGAAGAACACGGACGGGGCTCCTACGCTTTATCATCGCCATAGCTCCTCCCTCCATGTATGATCTGTGAGGTGACTTACGAAAACCTCACCATGCTGCAGTCTCGCGAAGTGGCCCTGCCGATGACACGAATCTTTGAGCCGGTGGCTCTCTTGCCGACGGAATGAAGCTCTGGTTTGGCATCCATGTTATCCATGGCCAGCTCCCAGGCTTCGCCGACCTCTCCTTGTGTGAGGAGGGTTAGATCAATCCAGGCACCCACGTACGTATAGAATACTTGGGTCTTACGGGCTTGGATCTGGATCTGAGAGAACCAATCTAATTAAAATAGTATTAGAAACTAATAATTAATAACAAAAGACTAAATTACCCTTTTAAGTTTAGGGGAGGGGGAAGAGCTTTAGCAAATTGTGCCGGGGCTCTCTCTTTGCGTTGCAACTTGCACAGCTGATCATGCGCACAAGAGGTGCGCACTCAGATTCCTGCAACGCGACGGAATTCGTGGAGAAACCATTTTCTCTGTCTCCTGGCCCTCCCCCGGGATGCCACAGAGACGACCAGTTTACTTGTCTTTTTCACTGGATCATGCCATACAGAGTTGATTGGAAGGGAACCAGAAAGCAGAAATCCAACACAGAAGAAACCTCTGAGGATCATAGGCATGTACCTTGAGACAAATTCTCATTCTTGATCTCATCAGCTTCGGAATCAATAGACCAGGACTGTTTGCTGATGCCACATACCAAGACTGACGACTATGGAAGAGCAAGACACGCACTCGAAGCTACTGTCAGAGCGAGAAGAGGAGGAGTGCGGCTTGAAGCGGTGAACTCAACTGAAGCACCACCTGAGATTGGGAGAAAGCGGCAGCAAGCCAGCAAGTCACCCTCCTCTCTCGCTTTAAGAGCAGGTCTAACAGTCCCCGTAAAAGGGGCAAACCCGTATAATAACCGCCGATTTGAGGGTTTCGGCTCTACCCGACCGTCTAGCACGCCCCGTAAAAACGGCCCCCGCATCGTTTTTTGCTGTTTTCGAGTACGGGGCGGGTCGTCGCCCCCTACTTGTGCGGGGTGGGAGCGGGGATAGTGGGCGAAACCAGTATCGCCCACTCCACTGCGCGCGAAGCATTTCGCCGAAGCCAACCGCCGCCGCCGCCGACCGATCTCCTCCCCCGCGCCCTTCCCGGCCGGATCCCGCCGCCATGGACCGTCCGCAAGAGCCGCCTACCGCCGGCGGTACACCTCCTTCGGGCGCGGTGGTTGATGTCCCCGTCGGAGGTCCGCCGACCGCCGGCGTCGTGTCGGCCATGATCGCCTCCACCATCCCGTCGAAGAGGAAGAGGATCCCGAAGCAATTTTTCGAAGCACCTGCGGCGGCCGCCGGCTGCCAAGAAGGCGGGCTGGACGAAGACCAAGGCGGCCGGGCCGAGGGGCGTCGCGCCGGCCAAGGTGCGGACAAAGGCAATCAACCGCATCGGCCTCGCGCCTCCACCGCCCTCCAAGGTCACGACCCCTCCTCCGTCCGTTCCGGCCCTTGCGCCGCCCGCGCCGCCGCCACCCACCATCGACGCAGACAAGGTGTTCGATGTTGAGTCCACAACATCCTACTTGGACATGCTCAACGAATCCGCGGTGAATTTGGACGCCGGTATCGGTGCATTCGATGGGGAGTGCAACGTTGAAGACTTTGATGACGAGGAGGAGGATGAGGGTGACGAGGAGGAGGTGGTTGAGGTTGATCCGGCTGCCGCCGGTTCTTCGTCGACGCCGAAGCCACGCACGGCGAACTACGGCGAGATCGAAGACGCCATCTTGGTCCGTGCTTGGAGCAAGGTGGGGATGGATGCGTGCACCGGAGTGGACCAAGGCGGCAAGCGCTATTGGCAGCGCATTGAGGATCTGTACCACCAGCTGAAGCCTCGCACGAAGAGCATGGCGGACAGATCCTACCGCTCCCTTGAAGGCCGATGGAACATCATCAAGCCGGCTTGTTCTCGTTGGAGTGCTGCCATGGATCAAGTGGCCGACAACCCTCCTAGTGGATGCGTGCCGGAGGACTATGTAAGTTTTCCTTGTGTTGATGATGTGGAAACATCACAAGCTATCCATATTATGTGTTGATGATGTGGAAACATCTCCTCATACTATTTTTGTGCAGCCCAAGTATGCTCAACAACGGTACAAGGACATGGCCGGCTCGAAGAACAAGGAATTTCAGTTTCAACATTGCTTTTACAT
This sequence comes from Lolium rigidum, assembly GCF_022539505.1. NCBI lineage: Eukaryota > Viridiplantae > Streptophyta > Magnoliopsida > Poales > Poaceae > Lolium > Lolium rigidum. Next base: position 139,255,745 of record NC_061513.1, on the reverse strand, counting down.
CCTTCAACATCTTCCTAAGTGGAAGTTGCGGGACAACGAGCCAAAGTGCAAGAAGGAGGCACTTCTCACCATGGATGATGAAGCAGAGGACATGAGTGGGAGAAACACCGGCAAGCCCGAGGGCAACAAGAAGGCCAAGGAGAGGGTTAAGGTAGAACTTGAAGCAGCTAGCTTCCGGGAGAAGTTGGATCAACTCATGAAGTCCAAGGAGGCATTGACGATGAAGACGTTGGAGACCAAGCTCCTCATCACCGACAAGAAGAGTGAGGTGAAGCTTGCCAAGGTGCAAGCAAGGAGGGAAGATGCCAAGTTGAAGGCCGAGCTTGAAATGAAGATGATCGCAGCCAAAGAAGCCAAGGCCATGAAGGAGCTCTTGGCCGAGGAGAGGGAAATCATGATGATGCGCACCGACGGCATGGACGAGGATCAGCTGGCGTGGTGGAACGAGACCAAGGCGGACATCATTGCGAGGAAGAAGGCTGCGCGTCAAGCTCGTGCTCAAGGTGAGTCTCCGGCGAGCGGTGGCGCCGGTGGCGATGGATCCGTTGATGGTTGATCAGATTTGGGAACTTCCGTGGCTTGAACATTGCCTATGATCGCGTTGTGATGTTAAAACTATGAATTATGCATCACATATTTTGGATGTGCTATGTTTGATGTGAATTGTGCAAATTGCTGTCTAAAACCCTGTTTTGAGGGGCAGGAAAGTCGGACGAGCTAGCAGAACCCGTATCCCCACCCTGTAAAACAGAATATTCTGTTTTACGGGGTGGGGACACGGGTTCTGCTAGCTCGTCCGAGTTTTCGGCCGATGAAAACCGGATACAGGGCCCTCTACTCGCGTTTTACGGAGCGAAAAAATACGGGGCGTGTTAGACGTGCTCTAATAATGCCCAAAGCCAAGCCAAGGCGCGTCTTGATGTACCTTTCAGTCCCAACTACCGTTGCAGACACAGAAGAAGAAGAGTAAACAAACCCAGGCAAGAGCACGACGGCAGGTTGACAGACCCACAAAGCATTGTTTGTTGAAGTGGCTTGTTGAGTAGCAAGAGGAGCAAGTTTAAGATTCTGGAAAGAGGAGTACCACTGGCACGTCACTGCCGGCCTAGACGCCTAGTCGATTCGACACTAATAACTCCAGATGCACGTGCGAGTACAAATCCATTCGAGTTATTTTAACCCAATTTCACCAAATAAGTCGGTATAGGGAAAAAGTCCATACAAACTGAAAAATATAGCAAACAAAACACGGCTAATTTAGAAAGTCACATAGTTCATAGGTAATAGTATAGAATCATCATAGTGCAAAAGGACACGTTTTAAGGTGAAATATACAAAGTAGATTGATATGCGAGAAAGATCACGCATAGCGTAGGCAAATGATGCCTCACTTCCACTAGAACCAAACCCTTTGTTCCAGCTTCGTGAGGCTCCAGTATGGGAGCATGATCCGGCTCTCCACCGCGAGCAACTTGCCCTTAGACTCAATCTTTTGGACTTGTATGGCTTGTTTGGTTAGGTCGATGAAGGTTGCACAAGTGGCCTCTTTCTCTCGGCGCCGCTTCTCCTCTCTCTTGACAATGGTCTCTTCCTTCTCAGTCATCATCGTCTTTAAGGTCTCACTCAATACAAGTGCCGAGCATTGCGCTATCGCCATTCTGGCCGTGTGGCCCCTTGGTTGAGATGGAAGGGCACCCTTGCCCGGGACTTCTTCTTCAAAATCAATGGCCGCCCCACCTTGCAGCGCCATTCTTGATGCTATGTTTGTAGGCCACATAGCCTAGACTCAACTTGGGGCAATCCTTGACCTCCCTCCAACAATGGACCATGTGGTATCCCTTCTTCCAAATAACCTTGAAGTATTATAAAGCACGGGAAACCTACACATTTGCAAAATGGTAGATGTGCTAAAATGCACAAGCATGTTTAGAGCCGAAATGAATATGTCAATGGCCTTACCAAATCGCCGACGCATGGGCGGGGAAACCACATGATTGATCACCGTGCAGAGCTTGTTGGTTTCTTGTTGGATGTAGCCTCATCTCTTTAGGATTGATAGCAACCAACTATGGATTCGGAAGGGAGCATGTTCCTGGCGGTAATGGAATTCTTAGGTAAAGTTCCTCCAATAACAATTTCCTTTTTGCTCGGCACCGGAAATAGGATTGGGTAATTCCAACCCAAAATTTGCAAAGGAACTGGTCCTCTTATTTGGTGTAGCATGTAGTCCTTTGGCTCACCTTCTTCTTTGGCTCACCGGCGTTGGCAACGCCTTTGGCGTCGCATAGGCCATAGCCGTCGGCATCACCATCGTTGTTGCCCTCGACATCAACATCCACAACGGTTTCTTGGGCCATTGCTATCCATATTGATCGAACAATTGCTCTATGTCGATGCCATACCCTTGAGTCATTCCCTCTGTCTCAAGGCCGTCATTCGGGATGAAGCGACCACCATTGATCATGGCATGCATCACTACTAGGAAAAAAGCTATAGCCGGCCAAGCTACCGCCGACGCGCCCAAACTGCTGTCCGCCGGTGCTATATACTGCCGGCACAACAAGTATCTGGCGCGCCGGTGATATATCAGTACTGGCGGCGCAGCTAAAAAAGGGTGTGTAGGGTATAAGGTTGGACCAAGTTCGGCCGGAGGCAAAACTGTGAGGCCCCACACCGAAGGCGCACTGCTATAGTAGGATGCCGGTGGTAAATTGATTACCACCGGCAGTAAAGGCAGCTCAGCTTTTTTGCACCCCTTGGATCGCTTTTTTGACGTCGAAAAAATAAATGAAAATGATAGAAATTAAAAAATTCCTTCGAGATGACCATATGTTATATGTTCTAGTTCTTAGGAAAATTAACAAATATGAATTTCGACTTTTTTGCAAAATGTTGCTACCGTTCGGTGAAATGGCATTTCCCGTTGCATAAGACCTCTGATGAAAAGCTTTTTTATATGAAAATGTATCTACGGAAAATGCAACTCTAGGGGCGGCATGTGCCTATCTCACCGTCATGCATTCACTGTTCGGTTGATAAAAGCATGGAGCGTACTATGACGTTCTGCCCCTTTGCTTGAGCAGTGTGGGACGGCATGAAGGAGCTTGTTGGAATTCAGCTTCAGCGTAAATGATTCTCTACTCCTACGATGTGGCTCTTTGAATTCCTAGCTAGATGTAGCAACGAGGAGGTCACTACTCACCTTCTGGCACTTGTGGGATGCGAGGAACAAGCTGTGCAAGCAAGGCGCCAACATTAATCCTTCAAGTGTTGCCAGGAAGTGATTGCCTACATCGACATGATTCAAACACATATGATCCAGTCCAGTACCAGGCGTGAGACATCTATCAAAGATGGCATAGCTTAGTTTTTTCTTTGTATTTGGCCTCCCTTCAGGTCCATGGTTGTCAATGGTATGTCCCATCCTCTTTGAATTCTTTTCTCCTTATTTATTTACTCTCTTTCAGTGCTCCAATTTTTCCATCAAAGTATCTTTTTTTGTTTTGTTCAGACTGTCATACAAAATATTTGGTTCGCTATTTAGTTTACAACTATGTAACTAAACTAATATTATTATTCATACATCGGCAACTTTTATATAGACTACACCTGTGAGATGTAAATTTATAATTTTGTCAAGCTTTTTTCTTCGAGTTCATTAAAATAAATGTATTTTTATCCTTGATAACTAGCTAAGAGGGACAAAAGTTCAAAGTTCAAACACGAGTCTCATTTGTGATGGAACCTCTTCGCTGTTGTTTTCAAGATTTTATCTCGGTAGCTAAATTTCATGACATGTGATGTATAATATTTTGGATAGAGCGTATCATAATAATCATTTAACTACCTTTAAGAAATGAAATTCATAATGTACTATAAATTTCATGTCATGTAGCTTGGTTATTTATTTGTTCTGAAAGCATGGCTTCTCTCTAATGCTGAAATATTGTTCAAGGACATGCCTACTGCCTGGAATTTTACTAAGCTGTAAGTTGTGCTAATGACCGACCTACTAAAGCCCTCCCCGCATATTGAATATGAGCGCATTGATTTTGGCATGCATAAACAAAGAAAATGTATAATGTGTGGCAGGTGTGTGTTAGCTTGTGGACTCTAAAGAGGGAGTAATGTTTTGGTTCAATGCAGGTTTAAGGAGGAAACATCAAGAAATTCTTCATGATTTTCTCATACAAGCTCTGCCTCAGCCCTTCCTCGTTCCATCGCGCCCCGTACGACTCCTCCCCGCTGAGCTTCTCTCTGTCTGAACTCCACTATTGTATGGCTAATGCGTGTTTCCCACACACATCTGAGTTCACCAGACGAGTCGTAAAAACCTACAACTGTATGCTTCATGACTTTTATTGACTGAACATACAGTCAGTCTATTTGAACTAAGTTTGTGATGGATAACTCCAACGAGAGGTACTTGCTGCATTAACCATGTAGGGAAAATTATTCATCTCTGCATGGTCTATGAAAAAAAATCCATCTGAACATGTGTAAGTGGAATTCAGAATTATCAATCTTTTCATTTGCCATGTTTGTAGTGGAGGTTGAATTGTCTTCAGCGAAATATCCCATGTTTTCTTGACCCTCATCAGTGTAAGCTTCCCTTATTTGTTTTTTAATATACTGGATGTCTGAGCCTGATATGGTTATACTACCCCACTTTCCACCACCAAGGAGTAAGATGTATGTAAGATAACAGTGGGTCTTTACTTCCGAATCTGCAATTACATATGGTTCTTTGTGTGAAACAGGGAGGATAGATGGACACACTTGTGAAGCCACTTAATCAATGTTAATTTATCCACATAACCGGATGTTTTTATTTGGAAGTTAAAAACATCTGGCATTTTTACGGTCAAATCATTGTATGTAGATTACATGAATGACCACACAAAGTTCCTTCATAAATACATTTGAAAGATGAAAGTACCACTTAAAATTAGAATTTTTATGTGGTTCTTGTATAAAAAGGTTTTGCTTACTAAAGATAATTTAGCAAAGAGGAACTGGCAAGGAAATCGTAAATGTTGTTTTTGTGATCAAGATGAAACAATACAACACTTACTTATCGCTTGTCGCTTTGCAAAAATGGTATGACGTGTAGTCTATACGATTTTTAATATTATCCCCTCCCGCAAATATTACGAACTTGTTTGGGAATTGGTTAGCGGGTGTAGCAAAGAAAGATAAAGTGCACATTAGAGTTGGCGTTTGTGCTTTATTATGGACCATGTGAAATAATCGAAATGATTATATTTTTAACAATGCAAAATCAACTTCTTTTATGCAGGTAATACCAGTGGTTACGCATTGGATCCGTATGTAGTCATTTCTACAACCAATGGAGAAACACGAGGACTTGGATATTGGGTGCAACCGGATAGATTGCACGGGATATATACAATCAGTCAAGGTAGTCAGAATCCCGATCCTACTACCGGAATCCTACGATTTGACTATCTTACATCACCGTATCGATCCAAATCCCACTATGAATCCCAATCGCGTAGAATCCATGTTGAGTCCCGATCCGAATCATAGAATCCTTTAGAATAATGTAGAATCTTGATCCCTTTTATGGATTTTTCCGATTCTACTAACTCATTATTTTCCCATCCGCAAAACCATACAAGGATACTACTTAAACATCCCAAGCCCTTTTCACTTGCTTTACTACCCTTTATTTACCTACAAAATCTCAAATGATCTATTGCTAGAACGTTATTGCTAGAAACTTAATGTATTATAATTTTATCTCCATTATACTATTACACAAACTTTCTGTGTGATAAAAATATCTTCTCTGAGTAAGTATGGTAGGATCCCAGATTCTACGATTCGATACTACGACTCGATTCTGCCTGACGAAAATCGATCCGACTCCGAATCCCGACTCTGACTACCTTGCAATCAGTTTAGCTGGAGTTTTGATCTTAGATTAACATGGTAGTGCAGAGTCACATGTTTTCTCTTGTTTTTAGATGGTTGATTCATGTCTTAACCCTGTGTGACCCATGATGTAATCTTTTGTAAGACTTACACTTACACTTAATAATAATAAATAAAAGATGTATGCATCAATCGATGCAGAGGCTGAGGCGAGAGTCGCCATTTCAAAAAATATATAACACGCAACCGGACCTCCAACGAGGTAACCGGTTCCTCTACGTCAATCAATAGTTTCTACATTCTAAAGAAAGTATATAATTATTTGCATTTTAGGTCAAGTTGTTACTTCTAGCTTTGATGAGGGAAATTGAGTTAACTGAAGCATGAAGTCATCCAGACATTAGTTTGAAGAAGAGTAGTGCAATCTGAGTTTTCACGTGGACTTGTAGGATGTAGGCGTGACAATGCTACATATTTGTGACGATAGCTTCTGCTTTGTCTGAACACAGCCCTTTTACAATTACCATTCCGTTTTAGCCTAATCAGACTTTACATGTCAACGAAGATGCTTAATTTAGTTTCAAGTGTTATCAGGATGCTTTAAACTACTCATAGTGAGAATAACTAAGGTAGTAACATAGAGTTACATGCATTACCAACTAAGCAAATTGATGATATGGCATGATATTACATGAAGAAAGAGATGGTTGTAGTAACTAGCTATGTTATCATAACATCACACTTTTCAAGATAGAATGAGTCTACAAACTAATTAATACACTCATGAATGATACGACTCCCTCTGTCCGCAAATAAGTGTACATCTAGGTTTTGTGTTTAGTCAAACTCTTTAAATTTTGACCAAATATATAGGGAAAAGTAGTAGCATTTATGACACTAATTTAGTATCCTGAGATTCATTTTGAAATGTAGTTTCAAATTATACCAACTCATTATATATGTTGCTACTTTTTTTTCACGGTTGGTCAAAACTTAAAATGTCTGACTTAGTACAAAAGATAGAAGTACACTTATTTGTGGACGGAGGGAGTACATCTAAGTTACTATGCATTATGTAGGTAGTAACATAGTGTAGTGCCATATGTATGGGGAAATACAAAGGAGCTCTCGGGTGCAACGCACCCCCATAGTTGGAAAAATTTTAAAAAAAATTAAAAAAAAATTTAAAAAAATTAATTTTTTTTGGAAATCAAAGATGACCAGGTATTGTACCTGAAACAAAATATTTTCCTAGGAAATTACTTTTATTGTATCCTGGGTAAAAAAGACAAACGCAAAATGCCCCATGACCAGGTACTATTCACTTTATTTTTGTCATAATTTTGTCTTTTTTGCCCTGGAGTCCATGGGAATCATTTCGTGTCCAAACATTTTTTTTACGAATACAAACTTGATCATATTTTATTTCCAGGAAGATTCAATTTTTTTTTAACTTATATAAATTATTATAAATTTTTTGGTCTATGGGGGTGCGTTGCACCCGAGAGCCATAAGTCCGTTTCGCGGATGTATGACACTACTATATGTTACTCCCCACTATGACTAGTCTTATATGTGTGGGGTTACTGTTTATACCTGCAGTTCATATTGTGTGTGTTGTCACTGATATGCAGGAGAGCTTTGTTTTTTCTTATCTTTATACCTGCAACTTATATCAGTTGTGTTGTATTTTATGCTTACTTGAGTTGGGAAACCTCAATACAAGTGTGCAACATTTAAGACGTGCTTTGCTGCACCAGTTTACAGTTTGGGTTGGTGAGTTTGTGTTTGTCAGCTTGTCATCACTCCAATTTGGCACACAAGTTATTGCGTTGTTTTCATGGTAAGTGTGAAGAGTCAACTATTGCCCTACTTTTCTTATTTGTTAGAAGAATTCGCCCAATATACTCCTAAAATTTGGATTATCGTTTTATTAATCAAAATAATGGCTCTCGTGTTTGGAAGAGTTAAGTTCGGTACGGAAAACAAAGAATCGAAATTGGAGAGCTGATGCCCTTCTCTGGTTGTTACCCTCCCAGCCGCGAAGGAAAAAAACCTGATCATTTGAAGAGAAAAAAGATGTGTCAATCACACATCCTAGCACTCTCTTTCGTTCAAGTCTCCAAGAGAGTGATCCTCTCCGTTTTGGCCTCGTGCAAAACCAGTTTCTTTATTTGAGACTTGATTACCTAAATGATCGGGTCATGTTGTAACTCCATCTTGTTTATTGGGACATCCATGTAACGTTTATAAGTCTTGGTGACTGCTTATAATTGTTCAATTTTCTCATAAACGACATAGTACATATACTGTCACAATCAACCATACAAGTACGTGTTGTAGAAAAATGGTTCTAGTGGCAAGTAATTAAGTTTTTTGCTTGTTTTCTGTGTGTTTTAGTTGTGGACACATGAAAGTATAGAGATGGTAAACCTAGGGGGGGGGGGGGTGAATAGGTTTCTATAGATTTTTATTCTTTCTTTGCAATATTAGGCTTTGCGGAATATAAAGGTGAGCCTAATGTAAACTAGGTGAAGCAACCTATATAAGGATACAACTAACTCGAGGACGAAGGCTCTCACAGGCAGTTAAATCACAAGTAAGGAGTTCGGTTAGAGATAACCGATAGCACGCGGAGACGAGGATGTATTCCCGTGTTCCCTTCCTTTGCAAGAAGGTACGTCACGTTTGGAGGGGTGGAGGTCCCACGAAGGATTCCCCACGCCACGAAGGCTCACCCTATTCTCCGGAGCCTATCCCACGAAGGAATAGCTCACTCACTTGTGGTAGACTTTGAGGTAGCCTCCAAACCTTCACAATCTTGCCCGGAGCAAATCCACAGTCCGGATGCTTCCGGACCACTCTTGCCCACCTAGGGTTTCCAAGGAACCCTAGAGAGCAAGCTTCTTGATGAATACAAGGGGGAATGAAATTTGGCTTGGTAGAACAGTAGATCGGGTCCTCCTCTAACATTTCCCCGAAGGGATTTGAGTTTGGGTGGAGGAGGAGGGAGATCTGAGGCTTTTGGTGTTTCTAGCAATGGAGTATGAGAGAGAGAGAGCTCAAGAACAGCTTGTAGTGTAGTGCCTAAGTCTTCGAGAGGTAGGAGAAGGGCTATTTATAGTGTCACTTGGAATATGGCCGTTGCTCACTTGACACATCAGCTTTCTCCCGAGAAACCCGGTCAACCGGACCACAGACCGGAGTGTCCGGTGCAGGGGCCGGTCGGACCGGACCAGGGACCGGACCCGCCGGTCCAAACCGGGTGGCAGGCCGGACCACGACCGAACGCTCAAAATGTCCTGCAGTACTCCATCCGGTTGCAGTCAGCGCAGAGTCCGGTTGGCGCCGAGGCGCCCGGTCGAGAGCCCGGTCAGACCGGGCCAGGGACCGGACCCGCCGGTCCAAACCGGGCTGCCGACCGGACCCCGACCGGGGGCAGCTCCGTGTCTTCCAGTAGCTCATCCGGTTGGCATCAGCGCAGGAGCCGGTCGGCGCCGGAGCGCCCGGCCCAGCGCCCGGTCGACCGGGCGGCAGACCGGAGTCGGCCGGCGCACGGGCCGGTCCGACCGGGTCTCTGACCGGCTACCTGCTGGAGAGCCCCTTTTGATTGTTGTCGAAGTGGGGGGGGGGGTCTCCAATAGCCTTCTTGTTCCTTGATACACCATTTATGCCCCTTTGGCTAATACCTGGGATTATCCTTACAAACATGTATTAGGCCAAATACTCTAGCACGGTGTCATTGTAACCAAAATAATGGATAAGGGTAAAATAACCTTACAATCTCCCCCTTTTTGGTATACGATGACAAACCCAGCTAGAGTCACATATAGATATTATGATAAGCTCTAAACTTTGATTCCATATAAGATATTACGACAGGTCCCCCATAATGTGTGCACTTGGAGAATTTGCGTTTGAATACAAAGTGCACTATTTGTGGAATATGAGAAGCTCCCCCAATATCTTTAGGAACCAAACATGGTATGGACAAGTATATCAAGATATATAAGCATAATGCATGATCATCCTAATAGAGTGATTAAGCATACAAATAGTCGTCCATACACGAATTATTCGAAGTAGCAAATGGTTCTTGAGAAATCAAAGCAAATAAGCACAAGCCATATAAGAATCAAATAAAGCAACACACATGGCTTGTGACAACCAAAGAACCCCGTGGTCCTAGACTCTACTCTCTTCTCCCCCTTTGGCATCGAAACACCAAAAAGGCGAAGAAAAGAGGAGAGATGCTAGCGCACCCATCAGTAGAACTCATGCCCAACGGAGTGTGAGATCTCGCCATCGCGCTCGCCGTCATCATCCTCATCACCTTCTTCCTCTTCCTCTTCATCATCAGCAGCATCAGCAGGGGCACGAGCAGTCCTAGGGGGAAGACCACCATGAGCATACATGGAGAAGTCGAAGTTCTAGATCATCTCATCGGTAAGGTGAGGCATCTCCCACTGAGGTGCTACCACAGGCTCCATCTCAGGTCCAGAAGGTGGAACAGGGACATTCCTTGCAGCCATGAACTCATTCTGTCGCCTCCTTGTCTCCTGGTTCAAAGCAAGACTCTGATGTGCAACATCATTGGTGTTCTTGCACATTTGCCACATGCTGGAGAAGAAGCGAGCGGCACCGCGCTTGGGGCGCTGAGAGTAGCTGGAACTAGCATCATGATCATGGCGTTCCTTGGAACGGCGCTCAGAAGGCATCATGGCAGGGACTTCCGGACGTGTGTCCTGAAGGGGGAACTTGAATGCTTCCATGAAGATCCGTTCCTCTAGCGTGTTGAGAGGAGGAGGAACAATGTAGTTGATGAGCCGCTGAACATACTGAACATAGTTGGGAGTCATGCGGCCCAAAACTGAACGCTTCAGTTCACAGTGAATGAGATCACAACCATCAATCTTCCTTATCCTGTCAGGATGGCAATAGTACATGAGATTCATGTGGTAGTTCCTGACTTCACTGGTGTCGCCTGACTTGCTGATGAGATTCTCACGGAACATCTTGGCAAGGACAAGGTAAGAGTAGTACATCCCAGAGATAGTGGGAGGCCCAGCTGTAGGGTTCGAGGGATAGCAAAAGGAGATGTCACCTTTAACCATCTTAGAGCGAGAGTGAATCTTGAACCCTCGAGCAAGGCCACCACCAAAGCCCATGGCTGCACAGAACTGAGAGTAGGTGCATGAGTACTTCTCCTTGCCAGTCATCCAAGTCATAGTGCGATCCTCATCATCATGGAAGGATACGGTGCAATGGAATTGATGGATGAGAAGGGGACAATAGATGCCATCTGTTTGGTCATCATCGGGCTTCAGGCACACAAGCTCATATAGTCCCAAACCCTTCAAGGTATCAACCACAAAGCGGTACTTTGTGGCTTCATGCAAGGCAAGCTCGTCGGTGTTGATGACCTTGGGCATCACAACAACACCATTCTTCATACACTCTCGAGTGTTATAGAAATCTTCCCAAAGGCGTGCTTGAGTCTTGGTCCAAAAGAACTTGTCCCCACCAGTGTAAGTCCATTGCTCAAAGCGATACGGGTTCTCCATCCTCACACTTTGCCAATCACCACGATGTGCTGTTCCCAGATTAAAGTATGTCACTATTTCATCATCCTCTTGGGCGATGTGCTTGTCCTTCCTCTTACCACCAACTATCTTGGTTCGTCCCCCAGCTGAGCTGCCAGTGTCAGTAGTCTGAGGTGCTTTAGGAGGCATGCGGCCGCTAGAACGGCGGGGTGGAGGCACTAGAGGCCTGCCTCTCTTGGTAGGAGCGCCACGTTCTTCACCACTCCAACTGTCTGTGAAAGAGCAAAATAGAACGAGGATAGCATTGGGGTAAGTGTACATGTCATCAGTAAGTAGAGAAGCCAAAAGGCATAGCAAATATCCAAGTGTTTTGATGAGATTATGCGAAGTACTGGGCGATCCGGCGCACAGGCCGGTCGAACCGGACGGCAGACCGGACGAGCCGGTTGCCAATTCGGTCGACCGGGCGGCACGCCGGGCCGGCCGGTTGAGAGGCCGGTTGACCGGACTGGTGACCGGATCTGTCGATTTGTGAGATGTTGCCCAGAATTTGTACCACAAAATCATGCAAAAACTCATAAACTTGGATATAGACTATAGCAATAGAGTGGAGTATGTGCATTGTGTTGTGAGACACACTAAAGGCATGAGGACTTACAAACCCTAACCCTAACCCTAAAATTTCCTCAAATCTTCTCAAGATGTGCAATGTGTGATGAGGGCTAGGAAATAGAGGGAAAGAGAGAGCAAATTACCCGAAGACATGGTCCTCCTTGTTCAAGGGAACAAAAAGAACACCTAGGTGGGGCTTGAGAGCCAAATCCCCAAGATCTCCCAAAATAGCTTGAGAGGGACCAAATCCTTTGGTGAAAAGGCTTGAGAGATCCCGATCTATGGTTGTGTGAAGTTTGGGGAGAAACTAGTGGTGGGAAGGGCCTAGGACGTGGTGGAGATGGTGGAGGCGGCGGCCATGGAGGTTTGGGAGGTGGGGGATAATGAGGAAGAAGACCCCCAAGGGGTATCCTCCCTCAACACTTAACCAGCCGCACGGCCGGTCGGTCGCCCGGTTGACCGGGCCAGGCGCCGGATGGCCCGGCGCAAAGGCCGGTCCGACCGGGCCAGTGACCGGCCAAAGGCTGTTTGTCTAGTTTTGTCTCATTTTGCCTCGTTTTGCCCCTATTCTTTGTGTAAATGTGTATGAATGCTCAGATGATGACATGTACATATAGATAGATAGATGATGAGGAGATGAGCATAGACATGGGGTTGGAAACACAAAGTTCTCTAGGCATACCCATTGGAGTGAAATCCAAACAAGAAATAAATAGCAACAATGGGCATGATTCGAAGTATATCAAGAACCATAAAACATTTTGGAATAGTTCACTACAAGAAAAGTTGCCATGGCCGACGAAGTTGAAGTCGCGCCGTGGTTGCTGGTGTACCATGGCCGACGATTTTTGGTCCCTCCGTGGTGCATGTCAAAACTTTTTTTTTCTCGTTTTTGAGGCCACCTAGCCCGACGAAAGCGGCCAAAACGTCGCGTATGGTGGCCCGGGACGTGGTGCATCTCGAAATCTCGGGTTCGCCGGCCGAGTCAACGCAAATCCGCACCGCCGAGGGATGTAGGGCCCAGATGGCAGCCTCTCTGGCATTGTTTTTTTCTCGATCGCGCCATCTCGTTCAACGTTCTCCGATCGAGCCGTTTACGATGCGGGATCATGGGTCCCGTCATCCTCTATGAACCAAAATTCTTTCTATTCTTGGATTTTTTTTGACCCCCGATTTCCGGCTACTTCCTTTTTCTTTTGATCCCTTGCCGCCTTGGAAACGTTGAGACCGCTTGCTGCTAAATGGGACCCGCATGTCATCCTCTATGTGCAATCAACTTTCTTTTCTTGGAGTTTTTTTTGGCACCTCAAATTTGGTCACTTGCCTTTTTCTTTCGATCCCCTGCCGCCTCTCAAACGGTGATACCGCTGCTGCTAACTGGGACCCGCATGTCATCCTCTATGCACTATAAAACTTTCTTTTCGTGAATTATTTTTGGCACCTCATATTTGGTCACTTACCTTTTTCTTTCGATCCCCTGCCGCCTCTCAAACGGTGATACCGCTGCTGCTAAATGGGACCCGCATGTCATCCTCTATGTACTATAAAACTTTCTTTTCTTGGAGTTTTTTTGGCACCTCAAATTTGGTCACTTGCCTTTTTCTTTCGATCCCCTGCCGCCTCTCAAACGGTGATACCGCTGCTTGCTAAATGGGACCCGCATGTCATCCTCTATGTACTATAAAACTTTCTTTTCTTGAATTATTTTTGGCACCTCATATTTGGTCACTTACCTTTTTCTTTCGATCTCATGCCACGTTTGAAACGTTGAGGAACCTGCAGGCTCATGGGACCCGCATGTCATCCTCTATGTACTATAAAAGTTCATTTTCTTGGTTTTTTTTCACCCTCGATTTTTGGCAATTTCTTTTTTCTTTTGATCCCCTGCCGCCTCTCAAACGGTGATACCGCTCGTTGCTAAATGGGACCCGCATGTCATCCTCTATGTACTATAAAACTTTCTTTTCTTGAATTATTTTTGGCTCCTCATATTTGGTCACTTGCCTTTTTCTTTCGATCTCATGCCACGTTTGAAACGTTGAGGAACCTGCTTGGCTCATGGGACCCGCATGTCATCCTCTATGTGCTATAAAAGTTTATTTTCTTTATTTTTTTTCACCCTCCGATTTTTGGCTATTTCCTTTTTCTTTTGATCCCTGCCGCCTTGGAAACGTTGGGTAAGCTGTTGACTCATGGGACCCGCATGTCATCCTCTATGTACAATCAACTTTCTTTTTCTTTTGATCTCAAGCCGCATTTGAAACGTTGAGACCGCTGCTCTGCTAAATGGGACCCGCATGTCATCCTCTACGTACAATAAAGTTTCTTTTCTTGGATTATCTTTGGCTCTCGATATTTTGTCACTTGCCTTTTTCTTTCGATCTCATGCCGCCTTTGAAACGTTGAGTAAGCTGCTGGCTCATGGGTCCCGCATGTCATCCTCTACGAACAATAAAAGTTTCCTTTCTTGGAGTTATTTTTTACCCCTAATTTCTGGCTATTTGCCTTTTTCTTTTGATCTCCTGCCCCCTGTGAAACGATGAGGACGTCGTTGGCGGAGTCGGTCCCACATGTCATCCTCTATGAACAATAAAAGTTTCCTTTGATGGATTTATTTTGAACCCCTAATTAATTTCTGGATATTTCCCCTGCCGCCTTGGAATCGTTGAGGATGCTTGCTGCCTCATGGGTCCCGCATGTCATCCTCTCGAACGGTAAATGTTTATTTTCTTGGATTTTGTTGACCAAACGATTTTTGGCTTATTTTTTCTTTCGATCACCTGCAGCCTTTAAAACGTTGAGGACGCGGCTGGCTCACGGGTCCCACTTGTCAACCTCTATGAACAATAAACGCTGAGGATGCTGCTTGCCTCATGGGTCCCGCATGTCATCCTCTCGGAACGAAAATGTTTCTTTTCTTGGATTTTTTACCAACAGATTTTTGGTTTATTTTTTCTTTCCATCCCCTGCCGCCTTTAAAACGTTGACGACGGCCCCAGCACCAGCAAGGTCTCGTATCTGACACTCCTGCATTCTATAGAAACATATATTTTATGATTATTT
>NC_061513.1:139211773-139240529 GCF_022539505.1 Lolium rigidum | reverse complement strand
TTGTTATCACCAGAATTTGACCGAGTCAGAGGTGGGCCGCGATCAAGATGGACTTGAAGAATATATATAGAAGAAATACGTGAATCGGCCTTATATGCAAAGTGTGGGCTAGTTGGCCCGTGTATCTGTAACATATTAGGATACCTGTCGGTTAGTTAGAGTTTTACCCGTGCACGGTTAGGTGCACGCCTAAATTAGAAAGTCCCCTGGACTATAAATATGTATCTAGGGTTTATGGAATAAACAACAACCAACGTTCAACACAAACAAGTCTCGGCGCATCGCCAACTCCTTCGTCTCGAGGGTTTCTCCGGTAAGCACCATGCTGCCTAGATCGCATCTTGCGATATAGGCAGCACAAGCCTACCCACGTTGTTCATGCGTTGCTCGTGCTGAAGCCTTTTTGATGGCGAGCAACGTAGTTATCTTAGATGTGTTAGGGTTAGCATTGTTCTTCGTATCATATGCTGTCGTAGTGCGACCCTTGTGCATCAAGCCGCCCTTACACCTATCTCGGGTGTAGGGCGGCACCCGCTTGATCATAGTTTAGTAGATCTGATCCGTTACGGTTGCTCCTTGTTTTACAAGGATTAGTTTAATATCCGCATTAGTTAGGCCCTACAAAGGGTTGGAGGATCCAGCGGCGTGTAGGGTGAAGTTTGCTAGCCCTAGAAAGGATGTTCCGAGGATCAACCTCGTGTTGGTTTTTAGGCCCTGTCTAGGATCGGCTTACGGTCACCGTGCGCGAGCGCGAGGCCCAATCGTGAGTAGGATGATCCGATTATGCGGTGAAAACCCTAAATCGTCGTAGATCTCATTAGCTTTATCTTGATCAAGCAGGACCACCATATATTCGGACACCTTGTACGAATCATGGGTGGATCGGCTCTTTGAGCCGATTCACGGGATAACTCGAGAGCCGATCGAGGCTCGTATTTAATGATTACGTGTATGCCATGCGGAAACTAAGCGAGGCATCATCCAACACCTCCCCGACCAGGTATAGGTCCGGTGGCACGCCCTTGCGATAGCATCGGACGTGTGACCAGGAGGCTTTGCGGGCCGTCGCTCCGAGGGACCGGGGCCAGCCGCAGCCCTAGTTGTTCCCGGCTCTCATCGTGTTGCTCGTCGCTGCCCGCCAGTGGGTTTCTGACGTCAACACATTCGGGCACGCTCGGTGGGACAACCTTCGACATCCACCACATCGCCATCTACATCCGAGATGGCGGAAAGCACTCCGGTCAAGTACGAGGATCTGCCTGATGAACTCAAGAAGAAACATGACGAGATCAAGGCAACCCTCGAAGCCGAACTCATAGGCTCTTTCCACAGAACCCGCTCCCATGGCGTCAGGTGGAAGGGGTTCACGCCCGAAGGCGCCCTCGATGGAGTGGACCTGTCCGCCCCGTCAGAAGAACGCACCAGGTCGCTGCGTCAGGAGATCAACTACATGGTGGCTCATTCGCTGCACCGCCACTCTGAGAACCTGGTGAACACTTTGGAGCGTGTCGCTCTACGCGTGGTCCAGGAAATCATGAGCCACCGATATTCTCCGTCCGGACCAGCTCTGGGGACTTACAAAGGAGAGATGCCACTCCAGTCCCATCCTCCGCTGCCGTTCGCATGGGCAGCACCGGAAGTGCCGAACTCATCGGCATACGTCGTCTACAAGATTGGTGGTGATCCTAGTGACTACCAATTCCTACCTGAGGCACCCAAGGAGATCCCACACGGATACGCGTGCGCATACGTACCAGACTGCAATACCTGGGCACTCTCGAACCAGGTTGCAGCAGCAGGGGCCTCTGGAACGGCAGGGGGAGCGTCGGGAGCAGAACCGGAAAAGCAAGCATGGCTGGTTAAGTATGCCACCCCGGCGAATCTTCAGGGTTCGACACCGTCAGCCATCACCGCGGATCAGA
The DNA here is from genome assembly GCF_022539505.1 of Lolium rigidum. Taxonomy (NCBI): domain Eukaryota; kingdom Viridiplantae; phylum Streptophyta; class Magnoliopsida; order Poales; family Poaceae; genus Lolium; species Lolium rigidum. The sequence continues at coordinate 139,238,607 of NC_061513.1, read as the reverse complement.
TTTGTACAATTCTGAAAGATCAGTTCGGCATGATGCCGAAAAGGAAGACGTTCGGCTACACCAAGCCGTACCCCAACGACTACGAACTGATCCCGCTACCACCCAAATATCGGCTCCCGGACTTCACAAAGTTTAGTGGATCAGATGGTTCCAGCTCCATCGAGCATGTGAGCCGATATTTGCCACAGCTGGGCACGATCTCAGCATCAGACGAGCTGCGTGTGAGGTTCTTCGCACAGTCCCTCACATGATCGGCTTTCGGGTGGTACACATTGCTGCCACCGAACTCCATCCGGACTTGGAAGCAGTTGGAAGAGCAGTTCCATGAGCAGTATCACTCAGAGGCTTCCGAGGTTGGTATTGCCGATCTAGCACAAGTACGACAGAAGCGCGGGGAGACAGTGTCAGAATACGTCCAGCGCTTCAGGACCATTAGGAACCGATGCTTTTCGGCTCATGTAAGTGAAAAAGAAGCGATCGAGTTGGCGGTGGTGGGTCTCTCATCATCGATTAAGGACGTGGCCTCCCAAGCAGACTACCCTTCATTGGCGCACATGGTGCGAAGCTGTCGAGCATATGAGCAGCGCCACCCGGATGTCTACCAGGACAAATTCAAGCGTGCGGTGACCCCGGTTGAGGCGGACGAGGATGAAGGTGCTGCGGGAGATCGAGAGGTAGCGAGTGGCTGAATGGACTCGAGCGGCGAGCCCCGTGTCCTGCAAATGGGTGAAGCCACAAGGCCCTCCAAAAGGGTTCGACTTCGACGTGACCAAAACTGAGCAGATTTTTGATCTTTTACTCGCGGAGAAGCATATAAAGGTACCCGAAGGCCACAAGATCCCCACGGTGCAAGAGCTGAACGGAAAGCCATACTGCAAGTGGCATAACACATTCACCCACACCACCAACGACTGCAGGGTGTGGCGGCAGCAGATCCAAATGGCGATAGAAAATGGACGGTTAATTTTCAACCGATACGCCATGAAGGTCGACACACACCCCTTCCCCGCCGTGAACATGGTGGAGTATACTTACCATGGAGGGTGCCAGCCGGATTTCTCGTGCAATATCAACATGGTAGGACCTCGGACACCACTGCGGTAAGGACGGAGATGAGGGCAGCTGCTCTCATAGCAAAGATACAGAGGAAGCCGCTCCACGCGATCGGCTCCGCCAAGACGGCAAGCGCTACGTCACAGAGGGAGAAGTGAAAAACATAAGGTATCAATGACCTCTCTCTGATCACCTCCTCAACAAGTATGTGAGTCAGTATGACCAACGCCGGCGATACAACGACGATGATGAAGAAGATCGTCTGGCTAGGGACGACAGGAGACGTCGTCGGCATGATCGCGAGGAGGAGGAGCACGAGCGCCGTGCCAAGGAAAAGTTGGGGGAGCGAGTCGACGAGGATAGGCACTAGGACTGTCCCTTCTTCAGACACTGCTGGGATTCAGGGATGAGCCGATTGCCCACAATCGGCAATTGCCTGGAATGCAACCGGAAGAAAAAGGAGGCAGCCAACGTGTCCGTATTCAAGCGCCTAGGGCCTCTCCCGCCACAAAGCAAACGTGCTGAGTCCCCTCGGTTGGAAGATCTCGAAGATTCAGAAGACGAGGGAGAAGAAGAAGACAGGTACCACCGGCCAAGGTGGTGCCCTGATGGACTCAGCCGTTCCCAAAAGCGCAGGGTTCAGCGATTGCGCGGCTCCGGAGGAAGCCGAAAGGTTATACTTGCATACATTGAGGAAGGCAAGGCACTGATCTGGCTGCGAAAGTTCAGCGAACCCTGGATGAAGAGGGTCGTCCACGGAAAATGGAGTGGCGCCCCAAGCAGAGGAAAGCCGATGACGAAACATCGGCTGGCACAAACATGGTGCTCGTCCTTCCAACGAAGCTTAGTACTCCACGTTTACACGATGCACTCAAGGTGGACGACAGCAAGCGCACCAACATGATAAAGTCGAGAGATTGGGCTGGTTTTATCTACCGGCCCGAACGAGTAGCAAGAGCACGTCAATGAGCAAACGTGGCGAGGCTGATCCTTGTGATCGGCCCCAAAAAATTTATGAAGGGACATTACAAAACCTTCACCGAGCAAGCAACGTGGAGGCCGATTCCAGCAATCGGCCAAAATTATCCTCACCATCCATTCTGCCTGGGTTCAACATGTAATCCAACAGAGCCGATACCATCAATTCTCTTGACAGAATCGGCTCGGGGGGCACCCAGGTGGATAAAACACGAGGATATGCTGTAGAAGCGTCTCATCCTTTGGTGATGGATATTGAAGCGTGGGGGCGGCCGATACATAAATCGGCCGTAAAAAATTCAAAATTTTTTTTAAGCACAGCCGATGCAGCAGACATCGACTTAAGGATATAAAAGCCGATGCATGGCCATCGACTCAAGAGGTATAACTGTCAGAGGATCAATGGAGCAGGAAGTGGACCACGAAGAGAGACTATGATGGGAGAACGACTCAATGGAGTGGTTCAATGGTTCAATGGCTCGGATCCTCTCTTCAAGAACAATGCCAAGAGCAGCATAGATGTGCAGATCAGGTTAAAGGTGGGTTGCATCAGATCCACCAAAGGAAAGGAGCCGATCTGACCTGCAAAGATGGAGAAGTGGACTGAAGAAGCTCGGGGGGCAGCTCACCCTGAGGGTTCTCTGCTCTGGAAAACCGATTTTGTTGGGAATCGGTTGGCTCTGCATGATAGTTCTCTCAGACATGATCTAGCCCAGGTCCATTTGTCTGAAGGGCATGCCCTCGTCTCTGTTTCGCCTTGACTGAGACTCGGGGGGCAGCTGGCCTGGTGGATGTTCTGCTTTTGAAGGTCGATTGGGTGGTCATCGGCTAGTCCTGCGCCGCGATTTTCGTCAAGGGTGGTGATCCGACGGAACTCAAATTCATTGTTCGAAAGGACGAAGGATAGTTCATGAAGGCTTGATGCGCTGACGTCGGCTTTTGAGTTTTGGCCGAGATTGCAGTCACCCTGTGGTCGAAGAAAGGAAGGGCGGATTATGAGAGACCGATGCGTTACCATCGGCTCATTGGGAATCGGTTTAAAAGAAATCGGCAAAGTCAAATTGGGGAAACTTCTTCATTCATAAACAGGATTTCTTACAGAGGAAGAGCCGATTGCTCAAAGAAGGAAGAACAAAGAAGGGTCTATTGACCAATCTACTACTGCTAGGCCTACACTAGTAGATCCTAATCTACGGGCCATTGCTGCCCTCGTCGTCATCCTCGGAACTCTCATCGGCACTGCTGCCGATGGGCTCCTCGTCGCTACTCCCGTATCCCTCTACGGGAGCTTCATCCCCGTCTTCATCGTCGCAGCTGTCGTCGTCCCACCACATGCGGAGGCGTTTCGCCGGCGGGTAGCCCTCGAGGGAGTCGTCGTCGTCGTCGTCGTCTTCCTCTTCCTCTTCTTCAAAGGTGGGGCAGCCGTCCCAGGGGAACCGGTCGTCCTCGCTTTCCGACTCCAGTTCCCCGTCGGCGAGGAACTGAAGATCTTCATCCCCGCTGGTCAAGGACTTGTCCTCCTCGGACCGGATGGAGGAGGCGTGGCTTTCCTCGTCCCATTCTTCCGGGGCACCGGATGTCCGGCGGCGTCTCGCGGGAGGAGGAGGACCCGTAGGAAAGCTCTGAGGAGGAGGAGGAGGAAGAAGACATGGTGGCACGAGGAGGGTTTTTGGGTGCTAATGCGAGGAGGACGAAGGAGGAGCGAGCTGTTTAGAACGGTTAAATAAAAGGGATATGAGGGAGATTCAATGCCACAGCAGCTTCCGAGGAGATGATGCCCAACGGAAAATTTTGCGGCCACGTGGAGAAGTGGAAGGGGCAGGGCATCATGATGAGGATTATGCGGCGGTTTCCGCTCCGCCACGACATGACCCGACGAAAGAAAAGCGTAATGATTTTGGAAATGACATTTCCAAAACCGAGGGGGCATGTGTTATCACCAGAATTTGACCGAGTCAGAGGTGGGCCGCGATCAAGATGGACTTGAAGAATATATATAGAAGAAATACGTGAATCGGCCTTATAAGCAAAGTGTGGGCTAGTTGGCCCGTGTATATGTAACATATTAGGATACCTGTCGGTTAGTTAGAGTTTTACCCGTGCACGGTTAGGTGCACGCCTAAATTAGAAAGTCCCCTGGACTATAAATATGTATCTAGGGTTTATGGAATAAACAACAACCAACGTTCAACACAAACAAGTCTCGGCGCATCGCCAACTCCTTCGTCTCGAGGGTTTCTCCGGTAAGCACCATGCTGCCTAGATCGCATCTTGCGATCTAGGCAGCACAAGCCTACCCACGTTGTTCATGCGTTGCTCGTGTTGAAGCCTTTTTGATGGCGAGCAACGTAGTTATCTTAGATGTGTTAGGGTTAGCATTGTTCTTCGTATCATATGCTGTCGTAGTGCGACCCTTGTGCATCTAGCCGCCCTTACACCTATCTCAGGTGTAGGGGCGGCACCCCGCTTGATCATAGTTTAGTAGATCTGATCCGTTACGGTTGCTCCTTGTTTTACAAGGATTAGTTTAATATCCGCATTAGTTAGGCCCTACAAAGGGTTGGAGGATCCAGCGGCGTGTAGGGTGAAGTTTGCTAGCCCTAGAAAGGATGTTCCGAGGATCAACCTCGTGTTGGTTTTTAGGCCCTGTCTAGGATCGGCTTACGGTCACCGTGCGCGAGCGCGAGGCCCAATCGTGAGTAGGATGATCCGATTATGCGGTGAAAACCCTAAATCGTCGTAGATCTCATTAGCTTTATCTTGATCAAGCAGGACCACCATATATTCGGACACCTTGTACGAATCATGGGTGGATCGGCTCTTTGAGCCGATTCACGGGATAACCCGAGAGCCGATCGAGGCTCGTATTTAATGTTTACGTGTATGCCATGCAGGAAACTAAGCGAGGCATCATCCAACACCTTCCCGACCGGTATAGGTCAGGTGGCACGCCCTTGCGATAGCATCGGACGTGTGACCAGGAGGCTTTGCGGGCCGTCGCTCTGAGGGACTGGGGCCAGCCGCAGCCCTAGTTGTTCCCGGCTCTACTGTGTTGCCTGTCGCTGCCCGCCAGTGGGTTTCTGACGTCAACACGTGTGCATCACCACGATGCAGAGGCTGGGGTCATATCCCCTTTTCGAAGAAAAAAAATTACTTAGACCATAGCCTTATTCAAAATCAATTCTTAGTCAAGCTGCAAAATCTCCTAGTACCAATCCCGAAATATTTCGAAGGGCTTTTCAAAATTGATTTTCAAGATATATCATGATTATGATCGTGGTAACCGATTTTGAACGTGATGATGACTTGATGTGACACTTGGCCGTACTAGTACGGTCTCATATTTTTGTATTACTTGGACCGTAGCCAAATTCGAAATCTCATTCCAGCGGCAAAACTTCCCGCCCGAAAAATACAAATATTTCACACGCCTCTAACTTCCCATTCTACCCTCGTAAAGATGACAACAATGTCCATGCATAAGTCGGTTGGTGGGGGGTCTACCCGTCATTTTTTTCGATCACCACCTCCCTAGCTCCGAAACTCCCCGAAAAAAAATTCATTTCCCTCACTCTCTCCTCTCAGACCACCCACCGGAACTTCCCAAGTCCCTCTCTCTCCCACCTCCACGACCACCGCACCGGAACATCCCCGCCGGACTTCCCTGGCCTACCCGAGGCCTCGCGATCCTCGTCATCCGGCTGTCCGCCGGAGCCGCTTCATCGACGCCGTCATCAACCGGACTGGATCATCCCCGCCGAACCTCGAAACCATATACTCATCCAGCAGTCTACCGCAGCCGCTTCAGCTGCGGTATCGTCCACCCCACCGGAGCCGCTTCGCCGGATCCGTCGTCCACCGCATCGGATCTAGCTCACCGACACCGCTGTGCATGAACCGGATCTGCTTCACCGGCGCCTTGCATGATCTAAACTCTTCTACTTGTCGCTTTTCTATTGCTTGCCCGCAAGTTCTTGTTTAATCTTGGGGGAACTCTGTTTGTGCTAACGACGCGCCGTTACGTTTTTGCGGATGAGATGAGTAATCATGAAGTGTAATGGCCGTCTCTCCAACCCCAAGTAGCACATGTAGCGTACTTCATCACCGGATCTATCAACCCCAGGAAGATCCGTCGTGACTCCCACGCAGTGCTTCTCCTAATGTAAGTCCCTTGTTTTAGCGCCATGTTCCGGGTTCGGATGCTTGTTTGTCCGAAGCTCTTTTAGTTCATTCCTAGCTATGACCGTAACACGTTGCTATTTTCTACTTCATTGCTAACTTTAAGCGATTGAACATTTTGGTTCTGTAGATGTAGCCATCATAACTTCTATCTTGCTCAGTCGTTGTTACAAAAATTATAGGTATTATAGTAACATCCTGCTATTATTTAGTTCATGGCCAATTTTAAGTAATTGCACATGTTGGTTCGCATTCCCTCCTCTATAGCTTTTGGCATCGTAACTTCTATATTTGGTTTACATTCCCTGCTCCGTAGATCTAGCCATCATAACTTTATCTTGCTCGATCGTTGTTACAAAAATTATGGCCTGCTACTATGTTGTTTGTGCTAATTTTTTACTTCATGAACATGTTGGCTTGCATTCCCTGTACTACAGGTGATGGCATTGTTTTGTATCTAGTTCATTGTAAGCTAACAAAGTAAGGACTTAGTTTGGCATGCTATCACTCGCTTATCTAGCTCGTAGTACAAATAAACTTATCATACTACTAGATAATAACTTTGCGTGCCATCTTGTTCTTCAAAAGCTGCATTATTGACTTGTTTCTCTGACTTGGCATGACGCTCACATAAGGAAAGCTGAACATATTGGTTTGCATTCCCTCTTATACAAGTTCACAGGTGATCCCACTATATTCTGTATCTGGTCCATCCTAAGCTCCAGCATTAACTATCCTCTATGTGTTGCTCATTACAAGTTTATATCCTGAAACATCTTGATTTGCATCCCCTTCACTATAAGTTCAGGAGTATTATTTAGTTCACGGCCAAAATGAAGTAATTGCACTTGGCACATGTTGGTTCACATTCCCTCCTCTTTAGCTTTTGCCATCGTAACTTCTATTTTTTGGTTTACATTCCCTGCTCTGTAGATGTAGCCATCATAACTTCATCTTGCTCGATCGTTGTTACAAAATTTATAGCTCTGCTACTATGTTGTTCATGCCAATTTTGTACTCCCCGAACATGTTGGTTTGCATGGGACTCGACAGTAGTAAGTCTCGTTGTTTCATTCTAACATGCTCGTTATATTGGCTGTTGGTATGCGGCATGCACTCTTTGTTTGCTTATTGTGCGCATTACAATGATCTTGTTATAACGACGAAATGATGAGTTCCAAATTCTTTGGCAAACAATATTGCAGTGTCTTTGCGTTTCCATAGTTGCTGTCTTAACTTGTAATGTCTTTGTTTCGGATATAGGTGCTCGCATGGACAACTTAAAAGATTGCCGGATCGCTTCATTGTATTGCTAGGTTTAATTACCATTCAATTTCTCCGGGTTCTGTAATATTTTTTTCAAAGCCTTGCGTACTGATGTAATATTTAGTTAGTTTTTATAGTTCTTTCGCGCATTTTTTCTTTGGGGCTTGTGGTAAGTGAGGCTATCCGACGTAAATCAATGCTGCGTAAATATTTTCGATATCTAAATCACGAATTCCCATCCCTTAAACGGCCCAATTAAGCGAAATCACATACGTGCCGCCCGCAAAATCCTAAAGCGCCTTTTACGCCGGCATATAAACAACAACTAAACAGGCTGGCCCACTTAGTTATTGGGCCAGCCCATTTGATTTACTGTGGACCCCACACTCTAATTGGGCCGGCCCACTCGCTTTAAGGTGGACCCCACCCACTACTGGGCCGGCCCACTACCTAGTTGGGCCAGCCCAATTGCTTTTGTGGTGGACCCCACATACTAAATGGGCCGGCCCTTTAGGACGAAAGTGGGACCCACCAGTGTTTTTGGCCCGGCCCACTATCTTGTTGGGCCGGCCCACTTGCTATATAGTGGACCCCACATACTAAATGGGCCGGCCCTTTAAGACGAAAGTGGGACCTACCAGTGTTTTTGGCCCGCCCACTAGCTTGTTGGGCCGGCCCACTTGCTGTATGGTGGACCCCACATACTAAATGGGCCGGCCCTTTAGCGGGAAAGTGGGACCACCAGAGTTTTTTGGCCCGGCCCACTATCTTGTTGGGCCGGCCCACTCGCTATATGGTGGACCCCACATACTAAATGGGCCAGCCCTTTACCTGGAAAGTGGGACCCACCCGTGTTTATGGCCGGCCCACTATCTTGTTGGGCCGGCCCACTTGCTATATGGTGGACCCCACATACTAAATGGGCTGGCCCTTTAACAGGAAAGTGGGACCCACCGGTGCTTTTGGCCCGGCCTACTGGCGTGTTGGGCCAGCCCATTTGATCTAATGTGGACCCCACGTACTAAATGGGCCGGACCGATAGCAGGAAAGTGGGACCCACATGCTAATTGGGCCAGCCCACTAACTTCTTGGGCCGGCCTAGTTGCTTTAATGTGGACCCCACTTTGTAAATGGGTCGGCCCGATAACAGGAAAGAGGGTCCCACATGTCTTGTGGGCCGGCCCTTTTGCCTGTTGACCGGTCAAACGAGTGCATTCGGCCGGCCCACATGCTTAGTGGGCCGGCCCATTAAAGTTTTGACCAATCAACCTTAGAGGTTAGGCCCGGCCCACGTAACTAATGGACCAGCCCAGCTATATAGTTGACCGGTCAAACTAAGTCAGCTGGCCCGGCCCGCAAACTTAATGGGCCGGCCCGCTTAAGACGTGGCAGACCTCGTGTGGGCCTACCATCTACCACGGGGTTTCAGCCGGTTAACGCCGTTAACTGCCAGTTAATGGCGTCCGCCACGTGTCGGCTTGCATGACGTCGGCGAGTCAACGGGCTCCGGAAAAACTTGGGCAACGGTCCGATTTTCCGTGGCGGAAGGGCGCCCAAGCGCGACGGACCGAAAAAATCGTCGTAGGACTTTGCCTGACGCAGTTTCCACAACAGAACCCATATCGTCGGGTTAGGCCCATAGGCGACGAAAAATACCCCTTAGCGGACGATTTTGAGACGTTGTGTATCAGAACTTTTCTTGTAGTGTGCTATAAAACTGTTACTACTGATAAACTCTTGCGAGCAAGTCTGTTTCCAGGTGCAGCTGAATTGACAACTCCGCTGTTAAGGCTTTCAAGTATTCTTTGTCTCCCCTTGTGTCGAATCAATAAACTGGGTTTTAATTCCCGCGAAGACTGTTGCGATCCCTTATACTTGTGGGTCATCAGTCACCATCTTCGCAAAAGAAGAACCCTTGGACATCCACCTTTATTCAGCGAAGTGCAAGGCATGGGATCCCATGATCCACCATGTCTTGCTGGCCACCTCCAGCGGGAGGAGGAGGCCGCCGCCGCCCTAGCTCCCTCGTGATGCGGGCAGAGCAGCATGCCATCGATGCCACGGACAGGAACAAGGTGAAGGAGTTCGAGACCCTCTAGGATCGAGTGGATCCAGATCGGCCCAAACTCCCCACCGTGCCCGCCATGGCCGCGCCTCCGGCTGCCATCGCCGGGCACCACCGCAGCTGATGGAGATGCAACGTGCGCCACCACCGCCACGCCTAGCCGCATCCAGCAGTGGGCCCGCCACCACCACGCCATGCCGGCTTTGCCCGGTGGCGCCTCCGGCGGCGGCGGAGGGAGGGGAGAAGATGAGGAGAGGAGCTCTTGAGCGGCATGCGGAGGAGCCCCGGTGCGGCGCGCCGCGCCGCCACACGGGGGTTAGGTCAGGGGAACCCTGTGTTTGGCAAAATTTGCCTACACCCCTAAAACGGCTAGTACTTGAAAAATATCAAGCTCCCCTAATAAAAACCAAATCATACCTCATATTACAATCCTAATTTTGTAGGAAAATTTTCCAGCACCCATGATGCTAGGAAGTTATGACAACGTTAATCTAGAATTTCTTTATAAAGTGCTGGAACTTAGAGGTTTCAATCCTACTTTCATTCGTTTCATTAAACAAATCACCCAAAGAGGATCTATAGGGGTGAAAGTAAATGATATTGAGGAAGATTTCTTTTTGACAGGAAAATGTTTGAGACAGGGGACCCCATTGTCCGTCTCTTGTTCAATTGTATTGTTGATGTTTTTTCTAGAATCTCAACTACTTATAAAAGCAATAAATTGGCAGGAACATTCAATCTCAGCCATCTATCTTCTGAGATCTGGCGGCCTAGGATGCTCCAATGACATTGTGCCTCCTTGCAAACGAATCGCCCAACTGATTTGGAAACCCGACTGATTTGGAAAACGTTCATTGAATTAGTAGTTATTTTGGAATTAAATCTCCTGCACGCTCCCATAGGCTCCTGAATATATATGTTGCATCCCACTCCACCCTAATCTAGCACGCATCCACATTCATCTCAAATTTCTACCACAAAGTGCAGCCTCCGACTTGACATTTTCCCACACGCACAAGCGGCGCGTGGCTGCTCAAAGTTTGATTTCCTTTGTCACTGCATTTGTCATGTTTTGAGCATCACAATCGGCCGAAGTCCTTCGGTACCTCTTTCTAACACACTAAACTTTATTATCGGAAATCTGAGATTGATTTCCACCATCCGTACTCTATTGAGTCTTTTTCTTGTAGGTTTCTCTGAGCATGTATGTGTAGTACAGTTTTCGATAAAAAAATATTGTCATATTAAAAATAGCTGGTTTTGTTAGCCACTTAACATGAGAGGTTTATGGGAATTGTTGATTCTACAATCGTCTGGATCATGAAATATGTCTTTTCAATTTCTGTGAAACTGTTGTGAGTTGCAACAACTAAGAGTTAAACTTTAATCCATAATATAGATGCGTATCTAGAAATAGAGATCGAAGGTGAGGGCAAGCCAAAGACGCGGAACGATGAATGATGAAAAATCATTAAGCTTATGATATATATGTTGCATTACAATTTACATCAACTAATCGAGACGTGCGTTGCACGTACACACTAACTAGTGTTAGTAAAAGGAAGTGAAGGAAATCTAATTAGCGGGCCATGTCCTACTTTCCGTGCACGGAATGTAGTTAGCCTACAGTATGTTGATGATATTTTACTGTTCTTGAAAAATGATCCTAGAGTTGCTCTAAAGTCTAAACTTGAGGTGGATCCTCACTTGTTTTGAACAAATATCCGGGATGAGAATAAATTTCCATAATAGTGAGCTTATCCCCATTATTATGGATGTTGCAGAGGCTCAACCTTTCCTTGACATATACCAATGTGTCATGGGTAAATTCCCTGTTAAATATTTGGGAGTTCCTCCGCATTATGATAGACTTAGGGGAGAAGACATGCAACATCTTATAGAAAATATACTTCAAATAATCACTGGGTGGAGAGGGAAACTCCTATCCTCTGCTACCAAAAGAATTTTTATACAAGCTTGTTTAGCTAGTATTCCTATTTATTTGCTTTCTTTCTTTAAATTCTTAGAATGGGCTTTGCATTTGATAGATACACAGATGACCAACTTCATGTGGAATGGTGAGGAGGGCAATCACAAAATTCACCTAGCTAACTGGCCTTCCATTTGCATGAAAAAGGATTTTGGAGGTTTGGGGATTCCCAACCTACAAGATTTAAACATCTTCCTGATTGGATCATGGGTCAAAAGATACATCCAGAGTGAGGGAGCACTTTGAAAAAAAAGTTTTAGATGCTAAATACAACACAAAAAATCCAAATATACTAGCATGCCATGATCTTCAACCTTCCAGCTTCTAGAAAGGAGTGATGTGGGCATAAAAATAGTTAAATTTGGATATAAATGGAAAGTAGGCAATGGCAAATCAATAAAGTTTTGGGAGGATATCTGATTTGGGAATTCTCCTTTAGCTACCCAATTTTGGGACTTGTATTTTGTCTCTAACCAATAAAATAAAACAATTTTTAAAATTTGGGATGGACATGAGATTAGGGGGAATTTTAGAAGAAGTTTCACTGAAGATATGATGATTCGGTGGCAAGAACTGCTAGAAGTTGCTAGATCCATTTCTTTCTCCAATGAAGAGGACCAATTAATCTGGTAATACCTTATATGATATTATCAATTTTAGAGGGATTATCCCAGATTATCTTCCTGCTGTTTGGAAACTTAAGATTTCACCTAGGGTTCAAGTTTTTGTCTGGCTCTTCTCCCAGAAAAAGATTATGACTTAGGTGAAATCTATGGAATTCTAAAACCTATGGAATGCGAAATGTGCACTGAATTTGAAACTGTGCAACATCTCATGTTTGACTGTATTGTGTCTAGAGCCCTTTGGGATTTGGTAGAAGAGGTTTTTGATATGCATGTGTCCAATTTTGAATACATTACTTCTAAGTGGCTTTGTAACAAGAAATTCATGCATTTCAATGTAGTTTCCCCTGCTGTCCTCTAGGGCTTGTGGCTGAATAGAAATAATCTTGTGTTTAACAAGGTTACTTGGATCAATTTGAAACAGATTTGGCGCCTAGTTTACTTCCTCCTTCGAGATTGGAAGAAACCTTTCAAGAAACTAGAAAATGGAAAAAAAAGCTCAATTCATGGACCTGCTGCTGGCCAATTTAAAAGCTCCACTCTTCCTCCTTGTGGGGTGAGATGCCCCACCTTCGACTGGATATCGTTCTGGAACTCGAGCTATGAAGGAAGGGCAACACTGACGTATCTCCTGGACAACCCTGATGATTCACACAACATCCATGTGGTGATGTGATCCTCAGGAGAAAAGCGAAAAGAAATGGTGCCTCTTGGAGTCGTCGGTGAAGGAGAAATCAGATGGAAGCTGAAGGACGCCCCGTTCTTTCATTTGTTGGAACTTTGAGCTGTAGTTTAAGTAAACTTGTTCTTAGTTTCGTTTAAGTTTAACTACTGTTGTTGTTTCAGGGGTTGCTGGTATTCCGAGAGCAGCTGTTTCTCCCAGCGATCTTTGAAAAACAGGCAGATCGTTTGTTTACTTTCAGTTTTTCTTTCTTTTAGCAAACTTTGAACTCCTGTAAGAATTTAGCTTCTTTTCTATGAAATGGAGCTAGGGAGTGATCCCTGCTGATCTAAAAAAGAAAGTGGCGGTCGGTCGGCAGGTGGCGAGACTGGGCTTGGAGTTGGGGGCGCCGCGCAGTTTGGGACGAGGCAGGTCGAACACAAGGACAACATGTCTTCCGAGGAGGAAGACAAGGGAAAGGGGCAAAGAAAATGAAAAATATGAGAAAAAAGCTTTACAAGTACGAGTTCAAGGTTGAGCAAAGTTTCATTCTGCGAACAGTTTATCAGTGCACCTGATCCGTGTTTTAGGTATTTGCTAGATGATCTTTGACGTAGTACTGGTTGTGTATGCAAGTTGCGGGCACCCTGTTCATCCATCTGGGCTCTGGCCGTGCGCGCGAGTCGGGATTGCTGAAACCAGGGGAAACTGCTCTCCTTATTTTTTTTATTTTTTTACATAGTAACTCCTTTTCCCTCTGCGCCCCATGCTTTCTACCGGCTACCGCGAGCACTTGTTGTTGTGGCCCTGTCATTTTATCCTTTTGCCTTTGCCCGTGGATCCTCCTCCATTTTATTTGCGGGGACCACAAGTCAGCCTCCTTGCTGCTGCACCAAGCGAGCGATTGATCAGGAGCTGGTTAATAATTTTGTTCACCGGAATCGGATTGATTCTTTTTTTGTAAAACCTAAACTCAATCCAAATAATAGCTTAATTGGATTGAGTTTTGGAGCCAATATTTTTTATCAATCTTATTTAGAGTATTTTTTAATCTGTCGGTAAATATTGATCTTGATCCGATTCCGATGAACAAAGAAAATACTCCAACAAAGAGGAGTATTTCTTTTATATCTGTCGATATATCTCGTCCCAGACTAAGCTATATTCCACATTCAGTTCAGCCAGAGGCAGCAAACGTGAACTATGAGCCCGCGCTGCTCGCACATGTAGGTCTCCGGCAGCTGTTTCGGCTACGCTATTCAAAATAGCCGGCGTCGGGCGTCTGGATACGTACCGAATAGCTCTTGTCTTCGTTCATTGATTAAAGTTTGGTCCAGCTTCTAATTGTGGTTCCCGTTGGTATTTTGAACGGATTATGGTAACTTATGCGTATGTCAAACTAGTTTTTTCTTGTGACTATTAGTTTATCCAAATTAAATTCCATAGTTATTTATAACATGGTACGGTGTATTACAATCCAAAATTCATTTTTTTAGATTTACAAGGATTTATCCCCCTTTCCATTTCAAAGAACAAAACCGAGCGGGATGTACAAAACTAAAACCAGAAATTTCCGAACTCCATGACCCAGTTGCAACCCATGGATAAAAGACAGGGAACAAGTTATTTCAAAAGCACTGCATCATGTCTTGGACATGATGAGATCAGCAGGATCTTGCTTGGTACTCAGTTCACATCACCACATGGATCATACTCCTCGGAGTGCTTCTGCAGGTACTCCCGTGTGGCCCTGCCATATGACGATTTCCATGAGGCTATCCAGCCAAAATCCTCACACTTCAACGTGCCTCCAGAGGAGAAGCCGGTTTGAACATGAGCATTATCTTTTTTTTTTACATGTACGTCCGTAAGCATATATTACTTGTATTTATAAACATAACAATACAAAGTTGCTACGTATACAAGTTAACACAAGAAGGATATAAACGGTTGTACTGCTGCAAACTGCCATCGCCGCAAATACCAAGCACACACGTCCTTTGCTGTCGCCGGAGAAGAAGAGCACCAGCAGTTGGTCCATACTTTGCGTTGAAGAAACTCCTAGCCATATGGCATTAACGAGCCACGATAGCCACCAGCCCCATAAGACTGGATCTAGCCCAGTAAAAAACATCGGCCGGAGGAACCCTCCAAGCTTTTCAACGCCGGATCCGAGGCCAACACCATTCCGCCATTCTAGTGGCCGGATCCCCACCATTTTCCGCAAACACGCACCAATCAAGACCAACGCACTACAAGAATAGCCCATTCCCGCTGCCACGCCACGACGCAACGTCATCGAAATCACTCCAACAGCTTAGACTCCACAAGCCTCTCGTTGGCGTTAGCAACACTTTCGACGAGCAGGGTCATGGACTGGAAGACCATTATTCCTAAGAACACCATTATCACTGCCCTACCATGACGCTGAGAAAGGAACCTCAAAAACCTATAAAACCTAAGACCAAAACACACACGGATGAGAACCAGACCTCCTCTCCCCCTCGCGATGCCAAGACGGCGATTGGAGGGAAATGGGAGCGCCGGAACGCCGGAAACGCTGGAACAGTGCCTCCTGGAGCGGTTGTTCCCGAGAGCGGTTATCGCCGTGAACATGAGCATCATCTTATGCAAGAGCTCATTGGGTTTTTCACCCTCCGGCGCCCTGAAGGGAGCTTTCCAATTTCTTAGATACGTAAGAATTAGGCCCTGGCACCTGTTTCAGGTCAATACTGAAAAATAAAACTAGATTCTTTCTACTGTTCCGAACACCCTACAACATGGCAGATGTAAACACATTGAAATGTAGGAAACATTTATTGCAACGCCATTGGGAAGCCACCGATTCAAAGTTAGTGATGAGAACATAAAAACTTCAAACACATCATCTCTCAAAGCAACTTTGCTATTATACATTCAAAGAGCAAATGCTTACCCGCAAAAAAAAAATGCTATTATACATTCAAAGAACAAATGCTTGACAGATTAAATCTCTTTGCACATTCCAGATTTCAAAGATTTAGGGGTTCCTTTTTTCCCGTAGATTATCCCTTTTCATATTTTTTTCGAGAAAATAGCCAGAGAAAAACTTGAATCCTAGGCGGGATTTTAAAATCCCACGCATGTAAATTAGCATGTTTTCACCGCTCGAACCTTCTGTAGTATACATGGATTTAGAGGAATAAATCTCCTTTAGATTCATAATCGTTAGATAAGCTAGTCGTCAATATGGGTAAAATGGATATCCCTAGCTATTTCCATAATCTCGTGTCATTGAGATTGAATCATCATTTCATTTGCAAAGGTTCCTAGATGTGCATTGAAGATGAGAACCATCATAGAGTTCACTGGTGGTTTTACTTGGTTGGTTAAAAATGAATCCTAGAACTTGGTAGCTAAAGGCGAATTTCCAACTCAAATATCTTTCCAAAATTTGATAGGATTTTCATCAGCTACATGCTATTTATATCCTATTTTGTCGGCTAGTTTAAAATTCATGAGTGATCACATATGGAACATAAGGGCATGTACGCTTAACAGAAGTGAATCGTTCCCCTCGCGCTGCCCCCTCCAGGCGATCGAGGGGGCGAAACCCTAGCACCCCGCCACCGCCTCTCCCCTCCATCCCCCTCCTCATCGTTTCCCCCTGAGACGCTCCCGGTCTAAGATCACGGCGCTGGTGAAGGGGGCGGCGGGGATCTGGGCTCTCAGCTCCCCGCACGGTCAATAGGTGGAGGACATCCACGCCAGGCTCGCCACTGTTGTGGTGACTGCTTGGCAGTCTCCTCTTGCTTCGACGGCTGATCTCCGGAACGACCTACATAAGGGAGGCGGTTGCTGGTGTCCTGCTCGGTGGGGGCTACGGAAATTAGGGCGGCGGCCCTCGGTTGGTGGGCGACGTAGACTCTACGATGTGGTGGGGTGGCGCTCGCGTGGATACTGGCCGCCGGCCTCGGTCTCGTGGGCAGGTGCTGGTCCGGCGTGGCGACCTCTCCGGCGTTGTGCGTCAGATCTAAAGGCCGATCTTCCTCTGTCAGATCCGTGGCCAGCCTGGCCGCCGGAGCTTTGCTAGGTTGGTTAAGGTGGGTCGGGGTGGGGCCTATGGGAGAAATCCCTGGCCAGTGGCCATGACGGTGGTGACGCCTGCAGGCATCACTCCCTCGATATAGGCGCCATCGAGGATGCCCTCCCTCCTACCATTCCCTGTAGGCCCGGTAAAAACCTAATCCCTCTCTGAATGGGCGGCGACTACGCCTCCAGCGTGGTGTCCTTCTTGAAGGCGACACTTTGGGTAAAGGGGGCAACATGTGGTTGGTCCAATTCGGTTGGAAGTGGTGGCTTCTTTCTCTTGTGGTTCTCTGGCGAGGGTGCCAATTGTTTATGATGTTGCTTCTTCGTGGCACCAGAAGCTTGTGCCAGGCCGGGTGAGCCCTCATGGCTAGCGGTGGAGTTGGTCTCGCGGTGTTCTTGGCTATTCTTGGTGGTTAGGTACTGTCGTTGCCTGATCGACGGTACCTCGGAGGAGGGATCCTCACGAGGGGGAGAAGAAGTAGGGGCCATAGGGCGGAGTGCACACGGGACGGTGGTACGCGATTTACCCAGCTTCGGAACACCTGCACGATGACAGGGCCTACTGCTGCTTGTCTGGAATTATCTGGGCGCTTTCGCGTTGTTACAATAAGTTGTGTTTGTGCCTCTAGGGCTCCCAGGACCCGGCTTATAAAGGCGCACGGATCTAGGGTTTACATGGAGAGTCCTAGCCGGAATACAAGTTGCCTAACTGCGGTACAATGTCTTGCCGTGTACGTCAAGGATCCGCCTTCCTCCAAGTACGTGCTGGATCCGGATACTTCATGGGCCGTCACGGATCCGGCCTCCTTCGTAGGTCGGTAGAGATCCGGCTTCCTGTTCCTGGGCCGGACTTCATCCTTCAAGATCTACAGCAACTGGGCCGCCCGATGGGCCACATACCTCATCACCAACTGTGGGCCACCCGGGCTTGCCGGATCTAGGCCATGCCGTTGATATACCCATAAAGTATACCCACAATAGTAGCCCCCGAAGTTCTCCGAGATTCACCATTCCTCCGACTTCATTCAGATCGGATCCAAAGAGAATCTTGAAGAGCTTCAAAACTTTTACTCGATTCCGAGTTCATTCACTCGGAAATCCTTCGTCTTCAGATTGGGTATTGCAACGGAGATTCCGCTTTTCCCGCGCACAACCTCCTTGTTTCCCGCGCTAAATTTTCGCAGATGCAAATCTTTAGCCGGAAATTTCGGGAGCGCATGGTTAAGTTACCTCCACGTCGTTTTACCGCACTTAACCTAAGACACGTGTCATCCATCCAACGGTGCGACCGTTCCGTTTCCACCGTTGGATCCGAATCCCGAATCTCCGCGCGTGGCCTATAAATACCCCGCGGCTCGGTAATTTTTCATTCTTTCACCGCACCTCACCACTTCATCTTCTTCCTCGCGCCGCGCCGCCCGACGGATCTCAACTCCGGCGAACTCTCGCACGGGGATCTTCTCCCGCCGCCACTCCAAGGTCTCCCTCGACCTGAGATCTGCGTGTTTGATCGGGATTTTTCCTCCGCCGCCGTTTCGTGGTCTTTGGAAGCGCAACGCGGCAAGTCCGGCCAGCACAACCTCGCCGGCGTCCCTCGGAACCACCGCGCCATTAACGGTAAGTGCGCCGTCCCTGTAGAAGAAGAAGTGTAGCGTAGATTCTGATTACTCGAATATTTTAAATGGGTGCAGCCGGAAGCATGCCAATCGATTCACCGTATTGCACTGGCAGCTCTCCGAGTAGCCCAAATCCCAATTCGTTAGAACCAATCTGTCCGGATCCCATAGCATATCTAATGATGCGTGTAGTTGACACGTCCGTTGGGAACCCCAAGAGGAAGGTGTGATGCGCACAGCGGCAAGTTTCCCTCAGTAAGAAACCAAGGTTTAATCGAACCGAGAGGAGTCAAGAAGCACGTTGAAGGTTGATGGCGGCGGGATGTAGTGCGGCGCAACACCGGAGATTCCGGCGCCAACGTGGAACCCGCACAACACAACCAAAGTACTTTGCCCCAACGAAACAGCGTGAGGTTGTCAATCTCACCGGCTTGCCGTAACAAAGGATTAACCGTATTGTGTGGAAGATGATTGTTTGCGAGAGAAAACAGTAAAACAAGTATTGCGTAAGATTTGTATTTCAGTATTAAAAGAATGGACCGGGGTCCACAGTTCACTAGAGGTGTCTCTCCCATAAGATAAAAGCATGTTGGGTGAACAAATTACAGTCGGGCAATTGACAAATAGAGAGGGCATAACAATGCACATACATGTCATGATAAGTATAGTGAGATTTAATTGGGCATTACGGCAAAGTACATAGACCGCCATCCAACTGCATCTATGCCTAAAAAGTCCACCTTCAGGTTATCGTCCGAACCCCTTCCAAGCATTAAGTTGCAAAGCAACAGTACAATTGCATTAAGTATGGTGCGTAATGTAATCAATAACTACATCCTCGGACATAGCATCAATGTTTTATCCCTAGTGGCAACAAGCACAACACAACCTTAGGGGTTTCGTCACTCCCCAGGTGTCAATGCATGCATGAACCCACTATCGAGCATAAATACTCCCTCTTGGAGTTACTAGCATCAACTTGGCCGTAGCCTCTACTAATAACGGAGAGCATGCAAGATCATAAACAACACATATGAAATAACTTGATAATTAACATAACATGGTATTCTCTATCCATCGGATCCCGACAAACACAACATAGAGTATTACGGATAGATGATCTTGATCATGTTAGGCAGCTCACAAGATCCAACAATGAAGCACAATGAGGAGAAGACAACCATCTAGCTACTGCTATGGACCCATAGTCCAGGGGTGAACTACTCACTCATCACTCCGGAGGCGACCATGGCGGTGTAGAGTCCTCCGGGAGATGAATCCCCTCTCCGGCAGGGTGCCGGAGGAGATCTCCGTAATCCCCCGAGATGGGATCGGCGGCGGCGGCGTCCCGAGAAGGTTTTCCGTATCGTGGTTTTTCGCATCGGGGGTTTCGCGACGGAGGCTTTAAGTAGGCGGAAGGGCAGAGTCGGGGCCCGACGAGGGGCCCACACCATAGGCGGCGCGGCCCCCTTGGCCGCGCCGCCATGTGGTGTCGCCACCTCGTGGCCCCACTTCGTATGCTCTTCGGTCTTCCGGGAAGGTTCGTGGCAAAATAGGCCCCCGGGTCTTCGTTTCGTCCAATTCCGAGAATATTTCGTTACTAGGATTTCGAAACCAAAAACAGCGAGAAACATGAACCGGCACTTCGGCATCTTGTTAATAGGTTAGTTCCGGAAAATGCACGAATATGACATAAAGTGTGCATAAAACATGTAGGTATCATCAATAATATGGCATAGAACATAAGAAATTATCGATACGTCTGAGACGTATCAAGCATCCCCAAGCTTAGTTCTGCTCGTCCCGAGCAGGTAAAACGATAACAAAGATAATTTCTGAAGTGATATGCCATCATAACCTTGATCATATTATTTGTAAACATATGTAGTGAATGCAGCGATCAAAACAATGGTAATGACATGAGTAAACAAGTGAATCATAAAGCAAAGAATTTTCATGAATGGTACTTCAAGACAAGTATTAATAAGTCTTGCATAAGAGTTAACTCATAAAGCAATAAATCAAAGTAAAGGCATTGAAGCAACACAAAGGAAGATTAAGTTTCAGCGGTTGCTTTCAACTTGTAACATGTATATCTCATGGATAATTGTCAACATAGAGTAATATAACAAGTGCAATATGCAAGTATGTAAGAATCAATGCACAGCTCACGCAAGTGTTTGCTTCTTGAGGTGGAGAGAAATAGGTGAACCGACTCAACATAAAAGTAAAGAGAATGGTCCTTCAAAGAGGAAAGCATCGATTGCTATATTTGTGCTAGAGCTTTTATTTTGAAAACATGAAACAATTTTGTCAACGGTAGTAATAAAGCATATGAGTTATGAAAGTTATATCTTACAAGTTGCATGCCTCATGCATAGTATACTAATAGTGCCCGCACCTTGTCCTAATTAGCTTGGACTACCGGATCTTTGAAATGCACATGTTTTAACCAAGTGTCACAATGGGGTACCTCCATGCCGCCTGTACAAAGGTCTAAGGAGAAAGCTCGCATTTTGGATTTCTCGCTTTTGATTATTCTCAACTTAGACATCCATACCGGGACAACATGGACAACAGATAATGGACTCCTCTTTAATGCATAAGCATGTGGCAACAATTATTATTCTCATATGAGATTGAGGATATATGTCCAAACTGAAACTTCCACCATGAATCATGGCTTTAGTTAGCGGCCCAAAGTTCTTCTCTAACAATATGCATGCTCCAACCATGAAGGTGGTAGATCTCTCTTACTTCGGACAAGACGGACATGCATAGCAACTCACATGATATTCAACAAAGAATAGTTGATGGCGTCCCCTGAAACATGGTTATCGCACAACAAGCAACTTAATAAGAGATAAAGTGCATAAGTACATATTCAATACCACAATAGTTTTTAAGCTATTTGTCCCATGAGCTATATATTGTAAAGGTGAATGATGGAATTTTAAAGGTAGCACTCAAGCAATTTACTTTGGAATGGCGGATAAATACCATGTAGTAGGTAGGTATGGTGGACACAAATGGCATAGTGGTTGGCTCAAGGATTTTGGATGCATGAGAAGTATTCCCTCTCGATACAAGGTTTAGGCTAGCAAGGTTATTTGAAACAAACACAAGGATGAACGGTACAGCAAAACTCACATAAAAGACATATTGTAAACATTATAAGACTCCATACCGTCTTCCTTGTTGTTCAAAACTCAATACTAGATGTTATCTAGACTCTAGAGAAACCAAATATGCAATCCAAATTAGCAAGCTCTAATTGTTTCTTCATTAATGGGTGCAAAGTATATGATGCAAGAGCTTAAACATGAGCACAACAATTGCCAAGTATCAAATTATCCAAGAAATTTTAGAGTTACTACATGTAGCATTTTCCAATTCCAACCATATAACAATTTAACGAAGAAGAAACTTCGCCATGAATACTATGAGTAGAGCCTAAGGACATACTTGTCCATATGCTACAGCGGAGCGTGTCTCTCTCCCACAAAGTGAATGCTAGGATCCATTTTATTCAAACAAAACAAAAAACAAAAACAAACCGACGCTCCAAGCAAAGTACATAAGATGTGACGGAATAAAAATATAGTTTCAGGGGAGGAACCCGATAATGTTGTCGATGAAGAAGGGGATGCCTTGGGCATCCCCAAGCTTAGACGCTTGAGTCTTCTTAGAATATGCAGGGGTGAACCACCGGGGCATCCCCAAGCTTAGAGCTTTCACTCTCCTTGATCATATTGCATCATACTCCTCTCTTGATCCTTGAAAACTTCCTCCACACCAAACTCGAGACAACTCATTAGAGGGTTAGTGCATAATAAAAATTCACATGTTCAGAGGTGACACAATCATTCTTAACACTTCTGGACATTGCATAAAGCTACTGGACATTAATGGATCAAAGAAATTCATCCAACATAGCAAAAGAGGCAATGCAAAATAAAAGGCAGAATCTGTCAAAACAGTAACAGTCCGTAAAGATGGATTTTATTAGGACACCAGACTTGCTCAAATGAAAATGCTCAAATTTAATGAAAGTTGCGTACATATCTGAGGATCATGCACGTAAATTGGCTTAATTTTCTGAGCTTCCTACAGGGAGGTAGACCCAGATTCGTGACAAAGCAAAGAAATCTGGAACTGCGCAAGTAATCCAAATCTAGTACTTACTTTACTATCAAAGACTTTACTTGGCACAACAAAACATAAAACTAAGATAAGGAGAGGTTGCTACAGTAGTAAACAACTTCCAAGACACAAATATAAAACAAAAATACTGGAGTAAAAACATGGGTTGTCTCCCATAAGAGCTTTTCTTTAACGCCTTTCGCCTAGGCGCAAAAGTGTATCTCAAGTAACATCAAGAGATGAAGCATAAACATCATAATTTGTTCTAATAATAGAATCATAAGGTAACTTCATTCTCTTTCTAGGGAAGTGTTCCATACCTTTCTTGAGAGGAAATTGATATTTAATATTACCTTCCTTCATATCAATAGTAGCACCAATGGTTCGAAGAAAAGTTCTTCTCAATATAATGAGGCAAGATGCATTGCATTCAATATCCAAGACAACAAAATCAACGGGGACAAGGTTATTGTTAACCATAATATGAACATTATCAACTTTCCCCAAAGGTTTCTTTTTAACATTATCAGCGAGATTAACATCCAGATAACAGTTTTTCAATGGTGGCAAGTCAAGCATATCATAGACTTTTTTAGGCATAACGTAAATACTTGCACCAAGATCACATAAAGCATTACAATCAAAATCTTTGACTCTCATTTTAATGATGGGCTCCCAACCATCCTCTAGCTTTCCAGGAATAGAAGTTTCAAGTTTTAGTTTCTCTTCTCTAGCTTTTATGAGAGCATTTGTAATATGTTTTGTGAAAGCCAAGTTTACAACGCTAGCATTGGGACTCTTAGCAAGTTTTTGCAAGAACTTTATAACTTCAGAGATCTGGCAATCATCAAAATCTAAATCATTACAATCTAAAGCAATGGGATTATCATCCCCAAGGTAGGAAAAAATTTCAGCAGTTTTATCACAAGCAGTTTCAGCAGTTTTAGCAGGCTCGTGTAATTTTGCGCGCTTTGCACTAGGAGTAGAAACATTACCAACACCAATTATTTTACCATTGATAGTAGGAGGTGCAGCAACATGTGAATCATTAGCATTGCTAGTGGTGGTAATAGTCCAAACTTTAGCTACATTTTCCTTTTTAGCTAGTTTTTCATTTTCTTCTCTATCCCACCTAGCACGCTAGCTTCAGCCATTAATCTTATATTCTCATTAATTCTAACTTGGATGACATTTGCTGTAGTAACAATTTTATTTTCAATATCCCTATTAGGCATAACTTTCGATTTCAAAAGATCAACATCAGAGGCAAGACTATCAACTCTAGAAACAAGAATATCAATTTTATTGAGCTTTTCCTCAACGGATTTGTTAAAAACAGTTTGTGTACTAATAAATTCTTTAAGCATGGCTTCAAGTCCAGGGGGTGTATTCCTATTATTGTTGTAAGAATTCCCATAAGAATTAGCATAACCGTTACCATTATTATAAGGATATGGCCTATAGTTATTACTAGAATTGTTCCGATAAGCATTGTTGTTGAAATTATTATTTTTAATGAAGTTTACATCAACATGTTCTTCTTGGGCAACCAATGAAGCTAATGGAACATTATTAGGATCAACATTAGTCCTATCATTCGCAAGCATAGACATAATAGCATCAACCTTATCATTCAAGGAAGAGGATTCTTCAACTGAATTTACCTTCTTACCTTGTGGAGCTCTTTCCGTGTGCCATTCAGAGTAATTAACCATCATATTATCAAGGAGCTTTGTTGCTTCACCAAGAGTGATGGACATAAAGGTACCTCCAGCAGCTGAATCCAATAAATTCCGCGAAGAAAAATTTAGTCCCGCATAGAAGGTTTGGATGATCATCCAAGTAGTCAGTCCATGGGTTGGGCAATTTTTAACTAGAGATTTCATTCTTTCCCAAGCTTGAGCAACATGTTCATTATCAAATTGTTTAAAATTCATTATGCTACTCCTCAAAGATATAATTTTAGCAGGGGGATAATATCTACCAATAAAAGCATCCTTGCATTTAGTCCATGAATCAATACTATTCTTAGGCAAGAGATAGCAACCAATCTTTAGCTCTTCCTCTTAATGAGAAAGGGAAAAATTTTAATTTTATAATGTCACCATCTACATCTTTATATTTTTGCATTTCACATAGTTCAACAAAATTATTGAGATGGGCAAGCAGCATCATCGTAACTAACACCAGAAAATTGCTTTCTCATGACAAGATTAAGTAAAGCAGGTTTAATTTCAAAGAATTCTGCCGTAGTAGCAGGTGGAGCAATAGGTGTGCATAAGAAATCATTATTATTTGTGCTAGTGAAGTCACACAACTTAGTATTTTCAGGGTTGGCCATTTTAGCAGTAGTAAATAAAGCAAACTAGATAAAGTAAATGCAAGTAAACTAATTTTTTTTGTGTTTTTGATATGGCAAACAAGACAGTAAATAAAGTAAAACTAGCAACTAATTTTTTTTGTGTTTTGATATAATGCAGCAAACAAAGTAGTAAATAAAATAAAGCAAGACAAAAACAAAGTAAAGAGATTGAGAAGTGGAGACTCCCTTGCAGCGTGTCTTGATCTCACAGCAACGGCGCCGTAAATTTGCTTGATGCGTGTAGTTGACACGTCCGTTGGGAACCCCAAGAGGAAGGTGTGATGCGCACAGCGGCAAGTTTCCCTCGCAAGAAACCAAGGTTTAATCAAACTAGTAGGAGTCAAGAAGCACGTTGAAGGTTGATGGCGGCGGGATGTAGTGCGGCGCAACACCGGAGATTCCGGCGCCAACGTGGAACCCGCACAACACAACCAAAGTACTTTGCCCCAACGAAACAGTTGAGGTTGTCAATCTCACCGGCTTGCTGTAACAAAGGATTAACCGTATTGTGTGGAAGATGATTGTTTGCAGAGAAAACAGAAAAACAAGTATTGCGTAAGATTTGTATTTCAAGTATAAAAGAATGGACCGGGGTCCACAGCTCACTAGAGGTGTCTCTCCCATAAGATAAAAGCATGTTGGGTGAACAAATTACAGTCGGGCAATTGACAAATAGAGAGGGCATAACAATGCACATACATGTCATGATAAGTATAGTGAGATTTAATTGGGCATTACGACAAAGTACATAGACCGCCATCCAACCGCATCTATGCCTAAAAAGTCCACCTTCAGAGTTATCGTCCGAACCCCTTCCAAAGATTAAGTTGCAAAGCAACAGACAATTGCATTAAGTATGGTGCGTAATGTAATCAATAACTACATCCTCGGACATAGCATCAATGTTTTATCCCTAGTGGCAACAAGATAACACAACCTTAGGGGTTTCGTCACTCCCCTGTGTGTCAATGCGGCATGAACCCACTATCGAGCATAAATACTCCCTCTTGGAGTTACTAGCATCAACTTGGCCGAGCCTCTACTAATAACGGAGAGCATGCAAGATCATAAACAACACATATGAAATAACTTGATAATTAACATAACATGGTATTCTCTATCCATCGGATCCCGACAAACACAACATAGAGTATTACGTGATAGATGATCTTGATCATGTTAGGCAGCTCACAAGATCCAACAATGAAGCACAATGAGGAGAAGACAACCATCTAGCTACTGCTATGGACCCATAGTCCAGGGGTGAACTACTCACTCATCACTCCGGAGGCGACCATGGCGGTGTAGAGTCCTCCGGCAGATGAATCCCCTCTCCGGCAGGGTGCCGGAGGAGATCTCCAGAATCCCCCGAGATGGGATCGGCGGCGGCGGCATCCCAGTAAGGTTTTCCGTATCGTGGTTTTTCGCAACAGGGGTTTCGCGACGGAGGCTTTAAGTAGGCGGAAGGGCAGAGTCGGGGGCCTGACGAGGGGCCCACACCATAGGGCGGCGTGGGCCCCCCCTTGGCCGCGCCGCCATGTGGTGTTGCCACCTCGTGGCCCCACTTCGTATGCTCTTCGGTCTTCTGGAAGGTTCGTGGCAAAATAGGCCCCTGGGTCTTCGTTTCGTCCAATTCCGAGAATATTTCGTTACTAGGATTTCGAAACCAAAAACAGCAGTAAAACAGAACCGGCACTTCGGCATCTTGTTAATAGGTTAGTTCCGTAAAATGCACGAATATGACATAAAGTGTGCATAAAACATGTAGGTATCATCAATAATATGGCATAGAACATAAGAAATTATCGATACGTCGGAGACGTATCA
>NC_061513.1:139201649-139211673 GCF_022539505.1 Lolium rigidum | reverse complement strand
CGCATCTCTTGTCTTGTCGCTTCTAGAGCTTCCGGATTGCGGCATCGTCGGGGTTATTGGTTTGTTGAGAATAGCCGAGTGCGCGATTGCCTCCATGCTCGCTTGTTCAACCAGCTCTTCAGGGGATAGCACTTCCTTGTGCGGACGCTCCCGCGATAGCGGAGATCCTGCACGGGAAGGCTGTGGGTCGGAGTAAGTGTTATCATCCTCTGATTCGCGTTGATCCAGCTCCGCCAGGGTTGCAAGGACCTGTTTAGGCTGGGCGGATTCAACTTCGGGCTGATCACCGTATCCATATTCCTTCACCTTGCGATCGAATTCTTCAGTATCCATGGAGGGGGCGTCTCCGGAAATTGGGCTTAGGTTGCCCAAAATCGACTCTTCAACCGGAGCTCCGCTTTCTCCGACAGCCTCTTGCTGATCCGGAGCAGCGTTGTTTTCCATGGCCTCGACCTGCTCGGGACCGGCTCCGGCCGCTGAGGGGCGATCCCGGCGGTATGGGCCAAGAAGTGCACGAAGTGACACCTTTGCTTCTCTAACACCCGGGAGACCCGGGCGGATCGCATTGGTCTTCCACCTTTACTTCTGCTCGGGGCGGATTGGGTGGGGTTTGATTTTTTAGATCTAAGGCGGAATCTTCGCTAGGAAGTTCCTGCGTCTCGGATCGGATCTTCGCGACCGCGTCCTCGCTCGGCGGCGGTCGCGTCGGCGCTACTTACCGGTGGGTTTCCGTCGGAATCGACGGTTTCCCCGATGAAGATGTGTATGCCGCCAAGCTCGGGACGATGGAGAGCTTGACGGGGTCGGTTTTAGCCGGAATCCGGCACTCATCCGGAGGGACGATCGGCAGATTTCCGGCGTAAGGACACGCCCTACGGCGATGGTGTCGTCGAAGCTTCCCATGGCGGAACCCTCCCGGTTCCGGCCTCCGGACGCCGCAGGCCCCACGGTGGGCGCCAACCGTCGTTGCTCGATCGACGGTACCTCGGAGGAGGGATCCTCACGAGGGGGAGAAGAAGTAGGGGCCATAGGGCGGAGTGCACACGGGACGGTGGTACGCGATTTACCCAGCTTCGGAACACCTGCACGATGACAGGCCTACTGCTGCTTGTCTGGAATTATCTGGGCGCTTTCGCTTTACAATGAGTTGTGTTTGTGCCTCTAGGGCTCCCAGGATCCGGCTTATAAAGGCGCACGGATCTAGGGTTTACATGGAGAGTCCTAGCCGGAATACAAGTTGCCTAACTACGGTACAATGTCTTGCCGTGTACGTCAAGGATCCGCCTTCCTCCAAGTACGTGTCCGGATCCGGATACTTCATGGGCCGTCACGGATCCGGCCTCCTTCGTAGATCGGTAGAGATCCGGCTTCCTGTTCCTGGGCTGGACTTCATCCTTCAAGATCTACAGCAACTGGGCCGCCCGATGGGCCACATGCCTCATCACCAACTGTGGGCCACCCGGGCTTGCCGGATCTAGGCCATGCCGTTGATATACCCATAAAGTATACCCACAACAGGTACAGTCTCTGCTGTTTGGTTCCAGTGACATTGTCTTCCATTCGAGCTCTAGGTGAGCGACTCTGGTCGATGGTATGGTGTCCTTCGATCCAGGGTGAGGGAGCAGGGGCTTCCTTCGGCTTTGGAGACGGATCGTGGCCCTCTACACTTTGAGGTATGCGCGGGCTAGTATCCCCTCGACGACGAGCTATCTACGGGTGTCAACTTTCGCCGCTTCTCATGGGTGGTTTTGCCTTGGTGGGAGGACTCCGACGATCCTGTGTGAGGACTGAGGTGGTGTCTTGTAAGCTAATATGTTAGCATCTTGTAATCTTAGCCGTTTGTGGCTTTATTAATTTAAATTTGGGCACTTTGTGCCTTATGTTTCCTTTTTGAAAAAAAAAACTAAGCCTGCCTTGTATAGAAATAAGAGCTAGGGCTAAAAATGTACAATTATGAACACCTTGTTGTAGTACATGCCTAATGGAATTTGCTCAAGCATTCGAGCGAAAAGTAGAACAGACTGTCGGCCAGGCTACCGAGCGAGCTCGTACACAAGCAACGGACAACATGGCTAGCTCCGCTGTCAGCAATCTCGTCACATATGGTTAGGTCGAGTACTCGGTCGAAGCAGCAGGGACGCTCCAGCTGATGCAACCGCTCGCCCTTTGCGCCGACGAACACTGCTTTCTGTGCGGCTTCAGCGGTGTACTGCTGTTGACTTGGGCAGTTGTGCGGGTACGAAACGACAGCGATCGAACGGCATGCGCATGCGTGGTGGCTTTGTACTCGCACGTACGCACGCGCGATCTGGAGCTAGTGTTGGATCGACCAGTCCGGCAGTGACGTGCCCAAGCACAGCACGTATGGGATTCACAGGACGACAATACAAGTGAATTTCGGTGGCTAGTGATCCGCGTGGTACTCTTGCTTGCAGTCCAGAGGGTTAATTGTTTTATTAGCTTGGCCTCTTGCTACTCAACAAGCAGCTTGCTTGAACACAAGTTTTTCCATCAAAAAAAAAAAAAAACAAGCAGCTTGCTTGAACAAACAATGGTTGCGGATCTGTCAACCCGCCATCGTGCTCCTGCCGGGGTTTGTTTACTCTTCTTCCTTTGTGCTTGCACCGGTTGTTGGGAGTGAAAGGTACATCAAGACGCGCCTTGCTCTTGCCTTTGGGCATTATTAAAGCGAGAGAGGAGGGCTGGAGGGGGACTTGCCAAGCTGAAACTTGCTGCCGCTTTCCCCGGATCTCATTCTCAGGTGGCGCTTCAGTTCAGGCTGTTCAGCGCATGCCTTCCTCGATCAGGATGCAGGCTGCACTCCTCCTCTTCTCGCTCTGGCTGTAAAAGGGCTTCGGCTGCGTGCCATGCTCTTCCACAATCGTCAGAACTCGGTATGTGGCAACAGTAAACAGTAATCGTCTCTTAGATTCCGAAGCTGATGAGATCGACAGCATGAGAGCTCGTCTCAAGATTTCAAGGCCTGCCGCTCATTAGCAGGAGCAAGGGGGCAAGGCACATGCCTGTGATTTTTACCTGTGCGATGTGCGGGATTTCGGGTTCACCTCCTGTCTGCTCTGTATGGCAATGATCTCGTGAGAAGATTGTCTGCGCCATCCCGGCACAGGGTCACGACGAGTTGTTAGCATAGAACCACCACATTTCTAGCTAAATATCGATTTTAGTATCATTTTACGTTTCAAAGGCAAAAAACTACCACATTTTTTTCGTAGATTTTGCAAAAAACACTAAACACGAATTGAACCTGAATTGAGACCGTTTCTGACACGTGGGGTCCAGTCTCAGACTGACGTGGCAGTGCTAGACGGTGCATGGTTCGTCGTTTTGCAGATAGGTCCTTAAGTTTTGAAAGCAAATTTCGCACGTGTCTAGGGCCGGTCCATAGATTTCGGGGGCCTAGGGCAACACGGCACCAAGGGCCCTTCTTTACAGTGTCGAAGCTTTTAGGGCAGGGAGTCATGGCTCCCCTACGATGGAGAATCTCTTAAAGATATATATTTATGCTAACTTTTTAAATTTTATTCACGGTTTAAGTATGATTGGTGTTCTTGGCACCCTTAACAATCTCTGTCATGTTCCGCCATTTGGTTACGCATAATTTTTAAAAATATTATTAATATTCCACAAGAGATATTCAGGTAATGCAATAGAAAACTAAATAATATTTATATTTGAAAGATCTATGGTCTTTGAAATCTGGGTAAAGACTATTTATTTCTATTGATTGAGCAAACTATATATCATGATTCTTATTTTTATTATAGCTACACGTGTACACATGTATATACATATATATCTCTAAAATTAATCGGAGAAAATTTACGAGAGTTGGTGTTGTGCTTCATATTTGGAAAGGCTAGAGAGAAATCATGTCACCGGAAAAAATTATTTAGAAGTATTGAATTATTTTTGTAAAAGGAGTGGAAGTAGAGGTATGGCAAACTGCAGATTGGATCTTTTGTATTTTCTAGAATTATTCTAAGCCGTATGACCTAAAGAGTAATTGTTGATTTTTTTTTTTGTATTAGGAATCACAGTAGAGGAGCGGTAAGCTACATCATAAAACATCTATATTTTAAACTATACAACCTAAAAAATATATGTACAAGTGTATTAAATATGCAAACAAATCTTGGACCTGGGCCCCTAGCTTCTGGAGGTCCGGGGCGAGCGCCCCTTTGCCCGCCCTATGGGCTAGCCCTGCACGGGTATCCCGTGTCTCGCAGTTTTCAAATAATCACATATTTATTTTTCAAACCTTCATAACTTTTAAATACTAACTTAAATCGGAAAAAATTAATATGAAAAGTGTTCAGAAATATTTGATTATTTCAAATACAAACTTTTTAAAACCTTCATAACTTTTAAATACTAACTCAAATCGAAAAACTTTTAATATGAAAAGTGCTCAGAAATATTTGAATATTTCAAATATGAACTTTTAAAAACCTTCATAACTTTTGAATACTAATTCAAATGGAAAAACTTATAATATGAAAAGTGGTCAGAAAGGTTTGAATATTTTGAATATAAACTTTTTAAAACCTTCATATCTTTTGAATACTAATTCAAATCGAAAAACTTATAACATGAGAATTGCTCAAAAATGTTAGAATATTTTAAATATATAAACTTGGTTCACTATTTCAGATAATTAAAATTTACAAACAAATAAATTACACCTATTCATAATGTAAACTTTGAAAATTCATAGCTTCAATTCTATAACTCCAAATAATATAAATAATATGTCTAAATTTATTAGAAAAATCCAAGTAATCCATTTCTAACATCCATAATGCATGTATCACATCTTTTCCGCTCAGATATTTTGATTATGCATGCAAACCCTACAAAAAAAATATGTGCTATTGTTGGAACGTGCTCTAGTCTTTGTTGTTGGACACCTTCTCTCTCCTTTTTCATCTGTACGTACGTACGACTAGTAAGCTACAACTTGATCAATCCATTTACAGACAAAAAATAGATGCAACTTCATTGATACTAGCTTTGAGTCTATTCTATGTACCATTTATACATCTACTATTACGTGCAATTTACATATCTTCTAGTGCATATAAAAGTTGGTTCGCAAACCGCACAATTAAAAATAACGTAGAAGCGAGCCGCGACCATTGACGCAAATTCTTTGTTTTCGTTTGGTTTGGTTGCATAATCAAAATATGTGAGCAGCGCTAATCTGATTTATGCATTATGGGTGTTAGAAATGGATTACTTGGATTTTTAAATAATTTTAGACATATTATTAATATTATTTGGACCTATAGAATTAAAGTTATGAATTTCCAAAGTTTACATTATTAATAAAATTATTTTTAATTGTTTGCATATTTTCATTATCTGAAATAGTGATCCAAGTTTATATATTTAAAATATTAAAACATTTCTGAGCACTTTTCATGTGATAAATTTATCAATTTGAATTAGTATTCAAAAGATATGAAGGTTTTAAAAAGTTTATATTTGAAATATTCAAACATTTCTGAGCACTTTTAATATTATAAGTTTTTCCATTTGAATTAGTATTCAAAAGTTTTGAAGGTTTTAAAAATTATATTTGAAATATTCAATCATTTCTGAGCACTTTTCATGTTATAATTTTTTTGATTTGAATTAGTATTCTAAAGATATGAATGTTTTAAAAGTTTATATTTGAAATATTCAAACATTTCTAAGCATTTTTCATATTATAATTTTTTCCATTTGAATTAGTATTCAAAAGTTATGATGGTCTTAAAAAATATATTTAAAATATTTCTGAGCACTTTTCATATTGAAGTTTTTCGGTTTGAAATAGTATTTAAAAGTTATGAAGATTTGAAAAATAAATAGGTGATAATTTGAAAACTACGACGGACCATGCACCATCTATTGCTGCCATGTCAGCCTGAAGACTGGACCCCATGTGTCAGGAACGGTGTCAATTTGGGTTCAATTCGTGTTTAGTGTTTTTTGCAAAATATACGGAAAAATGTGGTAGTTTTTTTTTGCTTCCAAAACGTAAAATGGTACGGAAATCAACATTTAACCAAAAATATGGTGGTTCTGTGCTATGTGTGTTCGGTTCAAAGGAAAATATGGCAGGGTTTAGAATCGGCTATGATTCGCTGCTATGTGTGAATCACTTTGCTCTGACATACATGCATGCCAATTGATGAATCTACCTTTTCTTTTTAGTCTATGCCATGTGGGCCCATTCTCCTATCTCATGCATGCATGCATGGTTTACAAGCAAAGAAGCGAACCAACAATAGGAGCCGCTTTTTTGTGTCAGACCAATGATTCGGTTCCTTGTTATGTATAGAATCGATTCAATAGGAGGAGAGAGAGTGTTAGAACCGCTTTTTTCACACATAGTACATGGTCTAACAACTCGATCAGGACATAGGAGAGCAGATTGCAGATGGTTTCTCCACGAATTCCGCGGCTCTGTCGGCCAGATAAGGGCACGAGGCCAACGCGGACAGGATTACTCTCTTGTCTCTTGGATGGAGACTTGAACGAAAGATCCAACGCCTGACGCTTACTTACACTTACGAGCATTACTGAATTCTGAGTGCACACCTCTTCAGATTTGCAAGTTGCAACGCAAAGAGAGAATCCACCACAATCTGCTGAAGGTCTTCCTACCCGCATTTTCAGTTGAGTCCCAGGCTGCTATCAAACCAGGGCAACAGCCGTGTGCCAAATTAGAGTGTGATGGCAAGCTGACAAACACAAACCCGACAACCCAAAACTGTAAGCTGGCGCAACAGGCCACGATCTGTTTCTGAATGCTAAACACTTGCATTGACTATTGAGGTTACCCACCACGACTAAGCATGATATACAGCACAAATAAAATATAAGCTGTAGGTATAAAGACGAAAGAAAAAAAAAGGAAGTCTACTGCAGATCAGTGAGAATCTCAGTAACCCCACACATTTAATTTAAGCATCATGATAACGCAGATGAAAATAAATTAATCATCTCAGTAGATATGGGAAGTTTTATTTAAACTAATAATTACGACTGAGTTCTGATGATAAAGCAGAAGCTATGGTAACAAATGGGCCGTATTGGCAGGCCTACACCTCTATGTAATAACTCCCACTGCAATAATGTTCAAACTAATGTTTGGATGACTTCATGCTCCACTGAACGAAGCTTCTCCCAGTAACTGCTTGACCTGAAATGCAAGGAATTACACTTACTTTTTTTTTTTTTGCAAGGAAGGAATTACACTTACTTCTGAATGTGGAAACCAAATCCACACACCAACAAATATATGAGTCATTGATCACCTAGTACTCACATGGTACATAAATAGAGGAATGGAGATATGTAATATGATCATGATTCGTGCATTCTAATTTCTAAAGCAAGTTTAGAACATCCATCGGCACTTAAACTCTGTCAATCAAATAGACATAACTGAAGAAAATATATCAAGTCAAGTTTACAAGTCATTGGTGAAAACTTTGACCCAATACAGAGTTGAAAACAAATTACTGATTCTAGAAACCAGCTGAAGGAGAGTAGCCGCCGCCTCCTCATCTAACCTAGCCGCCACCTCCTCCTCTCCCGCCCCCCTCCCGGGCGGCGGTGGAGGATCTACCCGCCCCGCTCCGAGCAGCCGCCCCCGGATCGCCGCACCTCAGCCGCCGCTGCTGCCGGCCTCGGCCCCGGCCCCGGCCTTGGCCTTGGCCCCGGCTTCGGCCCCGGCCACAGCCCTGGCCCCGGCCTCGGCCACGGCGGTGGTGGCGGCGCTCCTTCCGTCGAACGACGAGGGGGAGGAGAGGGTTTCCACGGTGGCGTTCTGTAAGGGTACATTGCCCCTATGTGTGGTTTCGGTAATTAATGACAACCCCTATGGACTAATGTTTTCATTGAGTTTATATGAAGGAATATTCCATAGGTACTACTTGCTCTCCATGTGTTGGATTCAAGTATGGATGCCATGAAGATAAAGGTATATCTTGTGTATTGGCATCAAGATCATCGGTATGAAGATATATACATGTGACATGATCAATAAGAAGAAATGAGGATGGAGTTCTTATGTGGAACTCAATATTAGCCATGCTCTATCTTATGTGAGTATGTGAAGATACAAGGTTGAGTTGGGCAAGTTCAAGATGAGCATCTCAAGTGAATCACATACTTGAAGCTTGCCATCCATTTGGTGATAATGGACTTGTGAAGATGTGTATCAATGGAGCTTTCCCATCATAGTGTATGGGGGAGCATTTGTGAGTCTTCACGAAGCAACATTGGTCAAGTGAGGCATTCCGGCTTGAGTGAAGCTTGAAGAGTTATCATCAAGATCAAGCGGGATGCGCAAGGCAAAGGTATGGCCTTGCTAGGTTTTCCTTTTACCGGTCTCAAGGTGGATGTTGGGAGACCGGATTATAGGATAGATAGCCGCACTATCAAGAGGGGCTTTCGGTTGGTTAACTTGATCACATCGTCTTAGGGAGCTCAATCCTTGCATGCGTTGCATATTCTTATTGCTTCTTGGTATTTCTCGGTGTGAGGTTCTTGAGCTTGTTGCTAGCTTTACAACAAGCCCAAGTTCATCGAAAACGGAGTTCACATGCATCTTCTATTGCGTTTTCAAGGTTGGGTGATTTTATCGGTTATTCATGATATAAGGTTCTACCTTTCATGTTCATGATAAAAATCCCCTCCTACAGATTCTTGGGTTTTCACTTTCCATAAGATAGCATTTGTTGTTATCTTCCAAACAAAATTGGTTTCATGCGATTCGGAGTTCGGGAGCAATAGTTATTAAAGAATAAAAGGAAAAAGAAAAAAGGAGGGGCCAGCCGACCGGCCGGTCTGACCGGACCGGCAACCGGCCCACCCGGTCCGGGACCGGATTTGGCACCGGTGCCATCCGGCTCGTGTCCGGTGGCCATTGGGCCCGTGACCGGTCGGAGGCCCGGTGGCCGGCCGGCCCGCCCGGTGCGCTCCCCGGTCCGGCCGGGCGCCTCTCTCGGGCCGCCTCCGCCCCACCGGCCCACACGGCCTCCCCGCGCTCCGCGCCGCCCAGGCGGCGGTGGGCCGCCCGCCCGCCGGCCGCGCCGCCGCCCTCGCTGGGCCGCTCTGCCCCGCGCGTCCCAGGCCTTTTCGCCGCTCAGCGCTCGCCCAGCCTCACCCGGCTGCTGGGCCGGTCGGACCGGCTGGGCCGCCGGCTGCCTCAGCGCAGAATCCGGTCAGCCGGCCTGGCAGCCGGCTGGGCCACTTTTAGAGCTGTTTTTTTGCCCGTTTTTCTTGTCTTTTTCCCCCAACAGTTTTATTTGCTCCTAGCTATAAATAGACCCTTCTTCCACCTTGAGCAACAAGTTCTTCCCATTCTCTCACCTCCATTGTTGCATTTGAAGAAGTTGCTCTCTCTCTTGTTTCCCCCCATGATTCTTGCTCATATTTGAGGATTTGAGAGAGGAGATCTAGATCTACACTTCCACCAAACCGTTTCCTCTCTAAGTGAGGGAATCTCTTGGGATCTAGATCTTGGAGTCTTTGGTTGACTTTCCCCCTTGTTCTTCCTCTCCAATCTCATCCTAGCATTCGTTGCTTTGGTGGGATTTGAGTGTGAAGGACTTGAACACCTCCGGTGTTCTTGCTTTGCATCATTGCATAGTGTTGAGCTCTCCACCACGATTTGTTCGAGTGAGAGACCGTGAGCTTGTTACTCTTGGAGGGTGACCTCCTAGTTGGCTTGGTGATTGGTGCTCCGGTGATCTCTTCAAGAAGATTGTGAAGAGGCTCGGGCTTCTCCTTCGTGGAGCTTGTGAAGTGGTTGTGGAGCTTGCCATCTCCGGAGCGGAGGAAAAGCTAACCATAAGGAAAGGGCCATTATCCTTCGTGGGTGT
Organism: Lolium rigidum; assembly: GCF_022539505.1. Lineage (NCBI taxonomy): Eukaryota > Viridiplantae > Streptophyta > Magnoliopsida > Poales > Poaceae > Lolium > Lolium rigidum. The sequence goes on along the minus strand of NC_061513.1, from coordinate 139,201,774 downwards.
GGTTCGGAGAATAGGGTGAGCCTTCGTGGCGCGGGGAATCCTTCGTGGGACCTCCACTCCTCCAAACGTGACGTACCTTGTTGCAAAGCAAGGGAACACGGGAATACATCCTCGTCTCCGCGTGC
>NC_061513.1:139051091-139201549 GCF_022539505.1 Lolium rigidum | reverse complement strand
AACCACGGCGCGACTTCAACTTCGTCGGCCATGGCAACTTTTTCTTGTAGTGGCGATAGCGTTAGTGAAATAACGACGAGCAGAGTAACAAAGACAGCAGTAGTGATTATAGTAAACAGCAGGATTAAAATACCGTAGGCACATGGATGGATGAACGGGCGTTGCATGGATGAGAGAAACTCATGTAACAATCAAAGCGAGGCATTTGCGAGATAATAATAAAACGGTATCCAAGTACTAATCAATCAATAGGCACGTGTTCCATATTTAGTCGTACGTGCTCGCAATGAGAAACTTGCACAACATCTTTTGTCCTACCAGCCGGTGGCAGCCGGGCCTCTAGGGAATCTACTGTAAATTAAGGTGCTCCTTTTAATAGAGCACCGGAGCAAAGCATTAACACTCCGTGAACACATGTGATCCTCATATCACTGCCTTCCCCTTCGGGTGTCCCAATTTCTGTCACTTTGGGGTCTCGGGTTCCGGACAACAATACGTGTATACAACTTGCAGGTAAGATCATAAAGCAATGAATATCATCATGAATTGATAACATGTTCAGATCTGAGATCATGGCACTCGGGCCCTAGTGACAAGCATTAAGCATAACAAGTTGCAACAATATCATAAAAGTACCAATTACGGACACTAGGCACTATGCCCTAACAAATCTTATGTTATTACATGACCAATCTCATCCAATCCCTACCATCCCCTTTAGCCTACAGCGGGGGAATTACTCACACATGGATGGGGGAAACATGGCTGGTCGATGGAGAGGCGTCGGTGGTGATGATGGCGATGATCTCCTCCAATTCCCCATCCCGGCGGAGTGCCAGAACGGAGTTTCTGGTCCCGAGACGGAGTTTCGCGACGGTGGCGGCGTACTGGATGGTTTCTGGCGATTTCTTCTAACCCCGTGCGTTTTTAGGTCGAAGGCGTTAAGTAGTCCGAGAGGAGGGCGTCGGAGGCCGGCCGAGGGGGCCACACGATGGGGGCGCGCGCCCCTCCCCGGGCCGCGCCGGCCTAGTGTGTTGGGGCCTCGGGCCTCCACCGGCTTGCCCTTCCGGCTCCGTCAATCTTCCGGAAAAATAAGACCTTTGGCATAAATTCCGAGGATTTTCCCGAAAGTTGGATTTCGCACAAAAACGAGACACTGGAGCGATTCTGCTGAAAACAGCGTTAGTCCATGTTAGTTGTATCCAAAATACACAAATTAGAGGCAAAACAATAGCAAAAGTGTTCGGGAAAGTAGATACGTTTTGTACGTATCAACTCCCCCAAGCTTAGCTTATTGCTTGTCCTCAAGCAATTCAGTTAACAACTGAGTGCGATAAAAGAACTTTCACGAACACATTTGTTCATACGATGTAAATATTCTCTTGATATGGCAAGTGCTTAAGCAATTCATAATAAGATACATGCAAATAAAATCATCTAACAGCTATGTCAATCATGGAAAAGGTACCAACAAATTAATAATGAGCATCATGAATCATGTCTATCAGCAGGATTGCAGTGTTCATAGAAGGATATGATAAAGTGGTATCTCGCTTTCCCGTATTTGTACAGCAAAACATAAATGCTCGGGCACCTTTGAAGTTCATGAAAAGGTTGGAAGTAGAGATTATCAAAGATAAAAGCATCAAAGTTATACCACAGTTAATCACATTTTGAGACAAGCATATTATACTGAGAATGACAGTTGTGCTCTCAAGAAAGTGCTCAAAGAAATGATGGAGACTCAATGTAAAAGTAAAAGATTGACCCTTCGCAGAGGGAAGCAGGGATTAACATGTGCTAGAGCTTTTCATTTGTAAAACAGGAGTAAAATTATTTTGAGAGGTGTTTGTTGTTGTCAACGAATGATAGTGGGTACTCTAACTACCTCGTCAACTAGACTTTCAAGAGCGGCTCCCATGAAGGACGTTATCTCTACCAGCAAGGTAAATCATCCCTCTTCTCTTTTGTTTACACATGTACTTTAGTTTTATTATGGATGACACTCCCCCCAACCTTTGCTTACACAAGCCATGGCTAACCGAATCCTCGGGTGCCTTCCAACAATCTCATACCATGGAGGAGTGTCTATTTGCAATTTAAGTTGCTTACTGATAAATCAGGGCAAAACATGTGAAGAGAATTATTAATGAAAGTTGATTAATTGGGGTTGGGAACCCCGTTGCCAGCTCTTTTTGCAAAATTATTGGATAAGCGGATGTGCCACTAGTCCATTATGAAACTCTGTCAGAAGTAAATGACAAGATCGAAATATAAACACCACATATTTCCTCATGAGCTATAAAACATCAACACAAATTAGAAGTATTTTGAAGGTTTAAAGGTAGCACATGAGAATTTACTTGGAATGGTTTGAAATGCCTTGCATAGGTATTTATGGTGGGCGCTCTGGAATAACTTGGTTTTCAGGTGTTTGGAAGCACGAGCAGCGTTCCCGCTCAGTACAAGTGAAGGCTAGCAATAGACTGGGAAGCGACAATCAAGAGAGCAAGAATCGTCATAATCATGCTTGCGACAAAATAAATTAACAGAGGCATAAAAGTGATACAAGAACTCTGAGGTAAAGTAAATAATCGAGGCTTAATTGACTTTTTGTTCAGTCATATTCATGCGTGAGCATGTGCCAAGTTGATTCAAGAGAATTATTCAGAGGAGGATACCACAATGTCATACCTATCTATGAATAAAGCAATGCAAGCAAATATTTATGATATGCTACTCATATTAATAAATTGGAGCTAATCATGAGAGATCATGAACTACTATACTTTCTTAAATGACATATACCTCATATGAACCAACTAAGCATGCTCACATGGATGAGTATATGTACAAAAATGAAAACAAATAGAGTTCATACCAGCCTCTCACCACAGTTGAATTGTCGTAGATCGTCATTATTGCCTTTTCACTTGTGTAGCTTGAATAATATGGAATGAAAACCAAGCTCCAGCCACCGAAGACCATTGAACTCATAATGAACTTTACAAAACCAAAGAAGAACAACAAATATTTTTGGTGTTTTCGAATTAGAAACAAGAACAAAAGGAAACAAGCAAACAAAGCAAAATCTTTTTGGGTTTTCTTATAGCAAACCAACGATAGCAAATAAAGCAAAATAAACAAGTGGTGAAGAGAAACAACAGAAATATTTTTGGTGTTTTTGTGTTTTAGGAAAGAAACAAAGCAAAAACAAGAGAATGAAAACTAAAAGAGTCACATAAACACAAAGCAGTAGGAATTCGTCAAACTTGACAGCAGTACAGTAATCGATTTTTAAGAAATTCTTCCGCTGCTCAGCTCGAAAAGTGTTCAACTAATGAAAGTTAGATAATAACCTGGGGAACATGCACAAAAATTGGCTTCGCAAAATAACGTTCTGGCTGTTTTTGAGAATTTTTTTGGTGTCAGCCCAGAATCTGTTTTCAATCAGCACTTCCCCAAATATCATCTCCCTCTTATTAGAAAACCGCTTCAACAAACTAAACAAGTATGTACAAGTATCCAGCAACCATAATATGCAAAGAATGAGTGATGCCGGTATACCTCCCCCCAAGCTTAGGCTTTTGGCCTAAGTGGAGATCAACCCCAGCGAGGGTCGCTGTTCCATGCCGGTGGATCATACATGGTGTAGTCATAATAAGGTCCCGGTGCAGAAGAAAAGGGTGAAGGCTCCTCATGCCCAACATGTTGATGCGAAGAACTTGCTGCATCGGATGACGAGTCGAGGTGTTCCTCGGCCTCCTCCGTGCCGTCCCCTGCATGATGGCCATCCCCTTCTATGTATGCATTCAGTTCACCTTCAGTGACTGACCAATTTTACCTGGAATCAAGGTTAAACAAAGCAGGTGCAGGAAAAGATTTTCAAACTCCTAAACAACTAAAGCATTTTGCAATTCAAGTAGTGCTACAGCAAGTAAAACAAGTGGAGGAAGAAAGAGATGTTGTTTAGGTACTCTATGCATATAAAATGAATTTGTTAACAAGGTTGATCAAGTCTTGCCACCAAATAAATTTTACATAGCATAAGAAGAAATAAACCTCAAATCAATCATGTTACCTTGAATTGTATTGATATGGATCCAATCACAAGAGTTTGATATTATTCTTTAGGCTCATATATAGGACAATCAATAGTTCCCACTTTGATAGTTCTCACATTAGAAATTGTATTAACTCCACATGCTTTCTCAATCCTCTTGGGGAAATAAATGGTATGCTCCTTATCATCGATATTGAAAGTAACTTTTCCTTTATTGCAATCAATAACAGCCCCTGCGGTGTTAAGAAAAGGTCTCCCAAGAATAATAGACATATTATCATCTTCAGGCATTTCCAACACAACAAAATCAGTTAATATCAAGCAGTTATTAGTAACTTGAACAGGAACATCCTCACATATACCAACAGGAATAGCAGTAGATTTATCAGCCATTTGCAAAGATATATCAGTCGGTATCAACTTAAATAAATAAAGTCTCTTATAAAGAGAGAAAGGCATAACACTAACACCCGCTCCCAAATCACATAGAGCAGTTCTAACATAATTATTCTTAATAGAACAAGAAATAGTCGGTATACCTGGGTCGCCAAGTTTCTTTGGAACCTTGCCATTGAAAGAGTAGTTAGCAAGCATAGTGGAAATCTCCTCATTAGGAATTTTCCTTTTGTTAGAGACAATATCTTTCATATACTTTGAACAAGGAGGCAATTTAATAGCATCAGTCAAAGGTATTTGCAGGAATAAAGGTTTCATCCAATCACAAAATTTATTATAGTGTTCTTCTTCCTTTGATTTTAGTTTCTTAGCAGGAAAAGGCATTTGCTTTCGAACCCAAGGTTCTCTTTCATTACCATGTTTCTTAGCAATAAAATCTTCTTTAGTATACCTTTTATTTTTAGCATGCTTTTCAGGTTCTTCTTCAACCTCTTCTTTATCAGAAGCATCATTCTTATCATTATCTTTATCATGTTCATTACCACTTTCAGTTTCAGCATCAGAAATAGAAATAGTAATAGGATCATTAACAGTGCTCGGAGGATTCTACAACAGTTTTATGTTTCTTTTTCTTTTTCTTAGATGGAGCACTAGTTTCGAGTTCGTTGAGAATCTTGTTCAACTCTTTTGGGATTCCCTTCAGGATATAAAGGATCCTGGGTAGAAACACCGCCTCTAGTTGTTACTTCATAAGCATGTTTTTCTTTAGAATTATCTTTTAACAAGTCATTTTGCACTTTAGTGAGTTGACCAATTTGAGTTTGAACCATATGAAAATGTTTAACAAGCATCTTAACATCATTGGAGGTTCTCTCCACAATACCATGCAATTCACCAATAGCTCGAGAATTTTCCATTAAATGATTCTCTACTCTCATATTGAATTATTTTGCTTAACAATATAATTATCAAACTTATCTAAGCATTGAGCAGGAGGTTTTGAATACGGAATATCTTCTCTAGTAAAGCGTTCAAGAGAGTGTACCTCAATCATGGATGAAGGGGGAGTGATCTTACATAAATCTTCTATGGGAGGTAAATTCTTCACATCTTCGGATTTAATACCCTTCTCTTTAAGAGATTTCTTGGCTTCCCTCATATCTTCACAATTTAATTTAATCATACCCCTCTTCTTCAATATTGGTATCGGGGTTGGTTCAGGTGTAGACCAATCATCATGATTCCGGCCTATTCTCGCCAATAATTCTTCAGCGTCGTCTGGAGTTCTTTTTCTGAAAACACAACCAGCACAACTATCCAGGTATGCCCTAGACTCAACGGTTAGTCCACTATAAAATATATCATGTAAATCATGCTTTTCCAAATCATGTTCAGGCCGAGCTCTAATAAGAGAGCAAAATCTAGCCCAAGCCTCGAGCAATTTCTCTCCATCTTCCTGATCAAAGTTATAAATTCTCTGCAAAGCAATATGTTGAGCACTAGCAGGAAATTATTTCCGGAAGAAAACATCAAGCAATTCTTTTGGACTATTAATAGAATCAGGTGGTAAACTATTATACCAAGTTTTAGCATCATCGTTTAATGAGAAAGGGAAAATTTTAGCAACGAAATAAGTACGCTTCTTAACATCATCAGAAAACAAGCTACTCAGAGTAGATAGCTCAATCATGTGTTCTACAATACTTTCTTATTCAGTACCATAAAAAGGTGTTTTCTCAACAATAGATATATGAGACAAATCAAGAGAAAAATCATAATCCTTATCTTTAATGTTTATAGGAGATGTGGCAAATTTAGGATCAGGAGACAGTTTATATCTAACAGTATGTTGTGCACGCAACTTTTTATTTTTTCTTGCATCAGTAGTAGCATTGCATTTATCAATAAAATCATCATCAAGTTCTACATAATCTTCATCAAGATCATCACTAGAGTATTCAACAGACTCGTGTGAATTAACAAGTGTAGCAGCATTTTCATTAGGAGTTTCAAGACTTTCAATTTATCTAGACCTAGCAATTGTAGCATCTAGAAAAGATCCCAATGAACCATCATTATCAAGCACAACGTAAGCATCATCGAAATTATGAGAGGAATTTTCAGATCTAGCGTAAGTACCAAGCATGTGAAGCTTGTGGTGGTGAAACAAGTTTACTTATCACGGATGGTGAATCAACAGCGAGCAGAGGTACTCGTAGTTGTACCTTTTCTTGTAGTGGATGGTAATATGGCGACTTTAGTATCGCGAGGTTTACCCATGATGGAGAATTTGCAGCGAACAATATCAATCCAAGTGAACTTGCAAATAAAGCTATGCTCACCCAGCAACGGCGCCGTAAAATAGTCTTGATGACCCACAAGTATAGGGGATCGCAACAGCCTTCGCGGGAAGTAAAACCCAATTTATTGATTCGACACAAGGGGAGACAAAGAATACTTGAAAGCCTTAACAACCGGAGTTGTCAATTCAGCCGCACTGGAAACAGACTTGCTCGCAAGAGTTTATCAAGAGTAACAGCTTTTATAGCAAGAGTGAGTAGTGAAATAACGAAGAAGCAGAGTAACAAAGACAGCAGTAGTGATTATAGTAAACAGTAGGATTAAAATATCGTAGGCACAGGGATGGATGAACGGGCGTTGCATGGATGAGAGAAACTCATGTAACAATCAAAGCAGTGGCATTTGCGGATAATAATAAAACGGTATCCAAGTACTAATCAATCAATAGGCATGTGTTCCATATTTAGTCGTACGTGCTCGCAATGAGAAACTTGCACAACATCTTTTGTCCTACCAAACCTGGCAAACTGGCCTCTAGGGAATCTATCGGAAATTAAGGTGCTCCTTTTAATAGAGCACCGGAGCAAAGCATTAACACTCCGTGAACACATGTGATCCTCATATCACCGCCTTCCCCTTCGGTTGTCCCAATTTCGTCACTTTGGGGCCTCTGGTTCCGACAACAATACGTGTATACAACTTGCAGTGTAAGATCATAAAACAATGAATATCATCATGAATTGATAACATGTTCAGATCTGAGATCATGGCACTCGGGCCCTAGTGACAAGCATTAAGCATAACAAGTTGCAACAATATCATAAAAGTACCAATTACGAACACTAGGAACTATGCCCTAACAATCTTATGCTATTACATGACCAATCTCATCCAATCCCTACCATTCCCTTCAGCCTACAGCGGGGGAATTACTCACACATGGATGGGGGAAACATGGATGGTCGATGGAGAGGAGTCGGTGGTGATGATGGCGATGATCTCCTCCAATTCCCCGTCCCGGCGGAGTGCCAGAACGGAGTTTCTGGTCCCGAGACGGAGTTTCGCGACGGTGGCGGCGCATCGGATGGTTTCTCGGCGATTTCTTCTAACCCCCGTGCGTTTTTAGGTCGAAGGCGTTAAGTAGTTCGGAGGAGGGCGTCGGAGGCCGGCCGAGGGGGCCACACAAGAGGGCGGCGCGCCCTCCCCGGGGCCGCGCCGGCCTAGTGTGTGGGGCCTCGGGCCTCCACCCGGCTTGCCCTTCTCCGGCTCCGTCAATCTTCTCGGAAAAATAAGACCTTTGGCATAAATTCCGAGGATTTTCCCTGAAAGTTGGATTTATGCACAAAAACGAGACACTGTGAGCAGTTCTGCTGAAAACAGCGTTAGTCCGTGTTAGTTGTATCCAAAATACACAAATTAGAGGCAAAACAATAGCAAAAGTGTTCGGGAAAGTAGATAGGTTTTGGACGTATCAGTGACCTTCCTCGGGCTGTTCCTTCTTCATCAGACCGAAGTGATACCTTCCGGAAGGCTCCGCCAGCGAATGTAACAATGCACCTTATGCCTAGAGTTTGCTGGATCGGGTGGTATTCCGTCGTGCGCACCCATGCTTTTATTCCTACTGTTTGGTTCTACAGGAAGCGGCGCGAACCTCTGCTTTGTGTTTCCATCAGATGATATTATCTGGTCCATGGGAAAATCAGAGGTGGAGAATGTCATGAAGGCTGGATTGGAGGACTAGCAATGGAGGTACGAGTCTCTATGATGTTGAGACCTTGCTTGGTGTTCTGGTTTTCGCAGCAACAGTATGAAATGGGGGCGATAACACAGGTGAAGTTCAGAGTCTTACCTTTCAGGGTGAAAATCCAAGGTCTGGTCTTAGTTGGTTGTGCATAGCAATGCCCTTGTTAAAGACAATATTTTGAAAGCGATGACTATCTTCAGAATGAAAACCTAAAAACTTCTGGTCAGGCGACGATGGCGCTTGTGCACTCTTCGCTTATTGAAGACATCACTTTTGGAGAGACTCGAATTCAAGTGTTGTCTTGGTGGTGGATGTATTATTGCCATTAGGGTTGTATACCGTAGCGAGACTTTTTGTTCTTAGTTTTCTTTTTCTTTTTTACCTATGTGCATTGTGTTGTTGCAGAAGTTATGTGTCATTGATATCTTTCAATAATAATATATTTTCTTTATCGAAAAAAAAACTAGCCATTTTAGGGGATTCATTCGGTGCACGTTTTGCCAATCAAAAAAAAAACTTGGTTTTCCGATGTTGAGATGTTTTGGGATCCGTTAGAATTGCTCTAAAAGCTTTTTGGAGAAAAGATAAACTAGAAAAAAAAACTGATTGGTAAGTGTCGGGGATGTACCGGAAGGGCCATTGGCCAACTACCTGGAGCAAGAGCTGCGTCCATGTCAGCTATTCACATTTGACCCATCAACACTAGCACGTCAGATCATCCTATAGCTATCGAATCCGGCAGGGAGACAAAGTTGCACGACGAGAGAGGGAAGAAGGATCGAAATTACAAAAGCGGATAGGCTGCTTCAGTGACTTTGTCAGTCCACAAAGTCACTGATTTTGTGTCACTTACAAGTGGAGCCACGTGAGGCCCACATAATGAAGGGTTCCACCTAACCCCACTTATAAGTGATACAAAATCAGTAATTTTGTGAGCTGATAAAGTCACTGAAGCTCAATCCCGAAGAAGCTCAATCCGAAGAAATTGGCCTAGCGTGTCGGACGCGGACACCTCAAGTTACGTGCATGCAGGAAGTCACGAGATGCCAAGTGAACAACCCCAAAATGATACTATTTCGAACCAACCCCCCCGAAAGAAAAGAATAAGAAAACAGCCGGCGCATCGTCATCATCGCCTCCAAGACAAAGCCCACTCTTGCCTCCCACCATCGCCATTTTCTACCGCTCTTTGCTCTCACTCTCATCCAACTCCCCTCACCAATCACCCACCACACATCCCTCTTTGTTGTCTCGCCTGTTAGACCGTCTCGTCCTCGATCACTCCGAGTCGCTGTCCATGGTCTCCATCCCTTTCAGCCCTCTTCGCCTCTGCATTTCAGATCAAGAGAGTTCTCAGTTAGTACGTAGAAACCTTAATATTTCCACTGTTACTACAAGGTTCCTAGACGAGCATGTGCGTGTCCAATAATAAACAGGCGTATCCCAAGCACGATCTAACCTTCCTCCAGTCTTTCGAGATTTAATAGTAGCCGCCTAAACACTGGAGTTCATGTTACAATATTCCTTTCCCCAAGTTGCTACGTGATCCAGGGGCTGGTGCCTTGTTCCTATCGACATGGCGCAGAGACTAAACTCTGCAGCGGCGTTAATCCAAACAGACAAGACGATCAAAAGATAACACCACTTTTCTCGCATTATTCATTCATTCTGTCTCTTTTTTCATGGTTATGATTCCAAGCTCTATCCAGGCGCACGATCATGTGGTCCTAGCAATGACAGATACTACATGCCTCCACAAATGGACCCTACCCAGGGGCCCACTGGTCAGTGGCTGATCTTCAGCACCCTGTTTGCAAGGGCGGACCGTGACGCTGACAGGTAAACCCCAGCACAAAGCGGCCACGGGGATTTTCTTTTGTGGCTACTGGTAGCGATCGAGTTGCTCGACGTGGTTGGCTCTCTGGTTCGGCAAAGCACCAGATGACAGCGCCGTTGGCAGGCAGATGGATGGATGAATCTACTAAACCTAGAAGACTCCTCCGGTCACGGCAAAGAGAAGCATATATATACAGATCGCTTCCTGCCTTGCATTCGACGTCCACAGCAATAAAGCCGAGGTAAATTAACCCGGCACCATCATCAATGAGGACATCACGGGTAATGGGCCCCACGTGACCATCACGAAGGAAAGGTTAAAAAAGGAGTTAAGGCAGAAAAAAGGGGGCAACAAATTAGCCCCCTTTATTAAGGCTTTAATCAGCGTCGCAAACCATCAGTCGCATGCCGTGAATCAATCAACGTGAAACTGCAACTACTAATTCTTTTTTTTTCCTTTTCGACACAATAGAAAGAAGAAATAAAAGTTGAACATGTCAATGAAAATGGGGATTAATGGGTATATACCTTCTTGACACATTTCTTCTCTCGCACCTCATACCGGCCCCTGGTCAAATCGGAGAGCCACATCCCGGGGAAGACGAACTGCAGCACAGAAAGCACATGTTAGTTCTGTACTACATCGGAGACAACCCTAGATCCGATCGGACGAATCGGTTGGTTGCAGTAGGAGACGGAGACGGAGGATGCATACTTGGAGCGACTTGTCCACGTTCTTGGCCCTCTTCTTGGGCCTCTGCGGCAGCTTGCTGCCCTTCATGGCCAGGAAGTCGTCCTCCTTCTCCTTGCGGGAAAGGGAGATGTAGATCCGGGGGAGCTCGAACCGCTCCACAACCAGCTTCTCGCCGCCGTTGGCGTGCACCACCGGCGAGTCGTGGTATGGGTGGTGGTTGCTGTTCTTGGAATCCATGTGATGATGATCCACCGCGGTGGTGTGCTTGCTGCTGTGCGCCTTGTCCGGCGACGACCGCTTCTGCACGCCGCCCGATCGCTCGTCCCTGATCGTACAACCAAAGGGAGAAAACATGGCGTCAATCATGGGGTCGATCGATCGTGGTGGAGGTGGTTGGGGAGGGGAAGAAGGGTGGGTAGGGTGGATTGGTGGTGCTCTCCTATTCTACGAGCAGAGACTTACCACAACAGGATGGATACAATATATGCAAAACTAAGCAAAGCTAGTGCTACAGTTTGATGATGGCCATATAGAAAGAAAAAGGGAAAAGAGGGGGGCGTTCGTTGAGATGTGCACACATATTTATAACCATCTGCCCCTACCGCTAGTACTAGTACTCCCTTTCGTTGCTCCTCTTCCTCTCCCTTGATGGTATGCTGCGATTCATAGCATCATCGTGCTACTGCAAACCCTCACAATATCCACTGGATATATATGAACCGAACAATCCAAGGAGTTTGAGCCCCTAACTAACGAGTAACGAGCAGTGCTGCCATCAAGGAATTTGTGCAGATATGGAAAATCTAGCTGGGTCCCCCAAGCATCACGCAATGTGTGACAAATACGGATGCCTACGTGACCCTGCGTCCACGGATCACTCAAGTGGTAAAGTTACCACCCCTATTCAGATCCAGACACAAAACTTTCCACCCAAAAAAAAAACTTCAAAAAATGTAAAATACCACGAAAATCAGGAAACTGATCGACGACGCGATCCAGATCATCACAACTACATAAATATAAAAATAAAATAAATCAGAAAACCTACTTTGAATTTTTGGAGAAAAACTGAGGAATAGAGACAGGAATCTTTCCTCCAACTCCAGCTCTCGCTAAATGACGGGTGAGCGGGCGGGCGGCACAGCTCACCAAATAAACCACCACCAAAAGAGAGCCAAACCCGAGCACCAAAAAAACCGGGCGAATAAATAACGCCGCGAAGGGCAGCCCACGATCCCACCACTTCCCACTCCATCCATCCAACAAGAACAAGATGTGGCCCGGTAGTTTCCCCGCTCGCTCGAGGGCAGAACCGTAAACTAACTACAAAGTCGCACCGCGTAAAACCGGCGACAAACGGGGAGCGTGCGAGCGGGCGGAGCTCTCACACAGGATACGAGCCGAGACGGCGACGGGAGGCCGTACCTGCCGTGGTGGTGGGGAGGCGGCTGGTGGGTGCTGGCGTCGCCTCCGGCGGCGCGGGGCGGGAAGGACGAGGAGGACCGCAGGTTCGACCCACGGGTGGCCGTGGCGGGGGGAGGCGGCATCAGCTTCTCCGATGAGGGCGCCGACGCGCGGCGCTGGATCTTGCCGCCGAGCGCCTGCCGGCGCTGCGAGGACGGCGACGCGGCCGAGGACGCTGCGGAGGAGTCGCGCCGGCAGCGGGATCGCTTGTTGTGGCCCCACTGTAGAAGAACGTCGCCGGCGACCGCGCCGCCGGTGGAGCTCGGGGAGGCCGTGTCGGAGGAGTCCGAGGGGTGGTGGAGCCCGTGGTCCCGCGCAGGGCTCCGGCCGGCCGACGATGCCGGGGGCTGCGGCGCGCGCGGCCGGGCCGGCTTCGAGTCCGGCTGGGAGGCGGCGAGGTACGAGGCCTGTCGGGACCCGTCGGTGGAGGCGGCGGCGGGGGCGTCCTCGTCTCTGAAGGATCTCGACGCCGGCTTGCGCGCCACGCCGCCGCTGCCGCCACCGTTCGTCAGCGGGAGGCAGTCCGGGCTGAGTCTTTGGTACCTGAAACGCAACGGCGCAGGTTAGCGATTTGACACGGACAAAGGGATCTGCTGCGGAATGTAAGTAACAAATCGAACGCCATGGAGTTGCCGGTGAAATGGAAGGAAGAACCACACGGATCGATCGGCCGCAATAAAACTGAGGAAAATAGACCGCAAAATTCAACAAACACTAGCAGTTAAGATGAACAACCAACGGGACCGACAGCGTCTGATGGGATGAACAAGAACACACTTGTATGAACTCCAACCTTCATTCACACGGAGAGAACCTGAGGATGCAGAAACGGAGAAACGGCAGGATGCCGCTCGCCTAGACGAAACGGACGGAAAATCATTGGAAACAGAGAAATTTGGAAGGCTGCCTTCAGAGCACAAGCAGAATACTGCGAAATACAGAGATTACGAACACCGAATCGGGGGTCAAACGCAGCGGCGCAAATTGGCACACCCAGAATCCAAATACCAAAACACAGATCAACCAAGCCGGAGGAAGAGCAGAGAACGCCTAAACTAGAGGAGAAGAAGCATCGGCCAGAATAAAAGCGTAGAAGGTTGAAAAATTTCCAAGGCCGGCCGGAACTGAGCCGGCGGGCGAATCGATGAAATCCGTCACCAACCGAAGCGAAACCAAAGCCGAAACCGAAAATCAGACGCACGCAAGACAGAAACGGCGCACGGCTCGATCTGAACACAGACAGACACGGAGGAAACGAAGAACCGCGCGGGGAAGGAGGAGGAGGAGAAGAGAGCCCGGAGATCTGCCGGCTACCTCATCATGTCCAATGCCGGAGCGGCCTTCAGTTTCGCGGAGCTGTTGGACGCGGCGCCTCTGCCAATCGCGTGGACCTCGAGGAGGCCACGCATCAAAATTGGACCTCCGGCCACCGGCGCAGGCCCGGCTCCTGCCGCTCGCCAATCACTCCGTTCTGGCTGTGCCGTTCGTCTGCGTTGCAGTACACGGAACGAAGAGGGGGGAATTTACAGGGAGAAATTGTGAGAAGAAGAAGAGGAGACGAGGGGTGGGAGGAGGAAGAAGAGAGCAGCAATGGCGATGGGAGCAGAGCCGGGGGTCCAAATAGAGGCTTTATCTTTTGCCGGTGTTCCGTTTCTGCCCTCGGGCAGCGCTGCGTATCCACCGTTCTGCCACCGCTCCCCCGTTACCGAAACTGCCCCCGCTTGGGCCGTGGCAGTTTGGTGATTAGTGCGGAACTCGCGGTGTTTTTGTGTGCGAGGGTCGGGGAGATCCATGCGGCCTCCTCTCTTGCATCGCAAGACAGTGGGGGATCTCTCCTAGCGGACGGACGTCACGGGAAACCTAAATCGAGACGTCTGCTGGAGGTGGGCCATGCGCGGGCCCACATGGCAGTGAGATGTGTTTTAGTGTGTTTTAATAATCGCGTCTGGTGTTTTATATGGACGGTGTCCATGCGATCTTTTGTCACCTGTACGGTGAAGACACCTCCTCTGACATGGTCACTGATCTGTGGGTCTTGCAGTTGAGTGCGCCCACTAGCAAGAGGGCGCCGATTTAGTTTCAACTTTGGAACCAAGGGCTGCCATAATAAGTCGATCGCCACGCATAGACCCAACCGCATAAATAGCGGAAGCGGGAAGCCACCCGAAGGACCGACAGCTTCAACTATATTCAACAGTGGAGGTACAAATTACATGTAGGGCCATACAGAAAAGAAGAAATACACACAAACCCTTACATTTAGCACAAAGGACCTTAGATGAAACAACAAAAAAGCGATCAAGTCCCGCTCCAACTCCACCGTGATTGGGCTCGACGCAGTCAACCTCAACGTCGCCGGGGACGAAGCCACTTGGGACGAGGAGGCGGGAGCGAACTGCACCGAAGCCAAAGTGGCCTCCGAAGTGGCATAACAGCACGGAGGTTGATGAAGACCTTCGTACGCCGGCCGGAGATCACCGTCACCGACGCAATAGGCCGGAGGGGTCGCCTTTCGACCATAAGCGACGACAGCCGAAGAAGACGGCGGCGTAATGAACCTCCAAAGAGAAGCACAGATCGCTCCCCGTGGCGAGAATCGACCACCGAGCAGCCAGAGGCATCAAGGGTACCACTTCCCTCGCCTCCACGACGAGCAAAAGCGAGCGCACCGGATCCCCGACCACCGCCGCCAAACCTGCCAAAACGGACCTTATTTACGGAGATGCCGGAAAGGATCACCTTCCCCGCCTCCGGCTCCGACCGATGGAGCTCGACAGGAAGAGGATGAGCCGCGCGGGCGCACCCGGATCCGGCCCGGGAGACCCGGAGCTCTACTCCAACACAAGCACAAGGCCGAAAATCACAAAAACCGGGGGAAACCTACAGCTAATATGCACAAGGGCTTCCGGCGCCTCTCCTCTGCCATCTCCGGCCGGACGCGCCGTCGGGGAGGCTCGGGATCAGCCCGGCCACTCACGGGAGACTCTCAAGGGGAGAAAGAAAGGAGACCCGGCGGAAGCCAGACGTGAAGACGCCGTCGGTTGCGACTAGGGATCGGAACAGACCTGCCTTCGCGTCCTGGAAACCGGAAATGGAACGAGCAGGCAGACAAATTTCTAATTCGCCAAAAAAAAAAAGGCATTCAAATTTCTGCAATGCCGTCCTTCTCACCTAAAAGTAAAATTTGACATCGTTGATTCGTCGGTTCCTCAAATCCGAAATGTAAACCTAAGAGTATCTTCATCGACGCGTCTCATATAGTTGCCGGCAGGGGCGTCGGCACTGTCGTACAACAGTGCCGGCACAGCATCCTCTATTTGGGGAGCTGCTCCCACACCGGCGTGCCCCATACGATAGTCTCGATAGATGATTTAAATTGAAAACTCAAAAAAATCATAAAAATTCAAATAATATTTTGAATTTAAAGTTTAACCAGCACACGACCACCATATTCGAACAGGTTTTCGAATATGAAGTTTAGGCCAACATACGGCCACCAAAGCTCACTTGCTTTCACGCCTCGATGAGACATTCATCCTCCAAAGACCTCCACCTTGGACCACGAGTGCCGCCGGAACGCCTGCCCGTCATCGTCCTCGTCGTGATCACGCCGGTGTCGGCGTCTATCAGCTCCTCCTCAAATTCGTCCTCCTCGGCCTCTTCTTCATACTCATCGATGGGCGAGGGGGTCGTAGGCTTGGCCGTGTATGAAGCCGGTGAGGATCTCGTCCCCGGCGGCAATCTACGGAAAAAAAGTTACTTGCTTTCAGTCGCCGCTGGTGTCTACGATGCACGTAACACATAAAAGTAAGGAAACTCAGCTCGTCCTCGCCCATGGACACGTCGGACGCGCTGCCGAACACCTGGTGGGTACTCCTGCCCTCGTCGGGGAAGAGGTCGCAGGGAAGACCGGTGTCGTCTGTCACGTGGTCGTTGGTGCGGCGTAGGTCAGGTGCCGATTTTAGGTAGACGGGGAAGCGAAAGGCACTGCAGCCCCTCGGCGCCGAATCCAGCGAGAACGACGCGTTGGGGTCGAAGGTCATGTCGTTGTCCGCGTACTCAAGGGAGTAGCGGGCGCGGCCGTCCATCTGCGACAGCCGCATCTGCGAGAGCGACAGCACCTCCGTGTAGTACCCCACGTAGTATCCCGGCGACGACGGTGAGCTCGAGAAGTTGCGGCCGGCGGGATGCTGGCTCCATTCGGGCTGGCCGCCGCCCAAGCTGAGGCACGCTTTCGCAGCGGACGCCGCTTTCGCTGCGTCGAGAGCGGCGCCTTTTGCGGTCGGTGATACGTCCAAAACGTATCTACTTTCCCAAACACTTTTGCTATTGTTTTGCCTCTAATTTGTGTATTTTGGATACAACTAACACGGACTAACGTTGTTTTCAGCAGAATTGCTCTGGTGTCTCGTTTTTGTGCAGAAATCCAACTTTCGGGAAAATCCTCGGAATTTATGCGAAGGCCCTATTTTCCCGGAATGCGACGGAGCCGGAAGGACAAGTAAGGTGGAGGCCCGAGGGCCCCACACCATAAGGCGGCGCGGCCTAGGGGGGCCCGCGCGGCCCTATGGTGTGGCCCCCTCGGTCGGCCTCCGACGCCCTCCTTCGGACTACTTATTGGCCTCGACCTAAAAACGCACGGGGAGAAGTCGAAGTCGCCAGAAACCATCCAGAGAGCCGCCACATCGCGAAACTCCGTCTCGGGAGCCAGAAGTCTCCGTTCTGGCACTCCGCCGGGACGGGGAATTGGAGGAGATCTTCACCGCCATCACCGCCAACGCCTCTTCATCGACCAGCCATGTTTCCCCCATCCATGTGTGAGTAATTCCCCCGCTGTAGGCTGAAGGGGATGGTAGGGATTGGATGAGATTGGTCATGTAATAGTCATAAGATTGTTAGGGCATAGTGCCTAGTATCCGTAGATGTCACTTTTATGATATTGTTGCAACTTGTTATGCTTAATGCTTGTCACTAGGGCCCGAGTGCCATGATCTCAGATCTGAACATGTTATTGATTCATGAAGATATTCGTTGTTTATGATCATACCTGCAAGTTGTATACACATGTCGCTGTCCGGAACCAATGGCCCCGAAGTGACAGAAATCGGGACAACCGGAGGGAATGGTAGTGATGTGAGGATCACATGTGTTCACGGAGTGTTAATGCTTTGCTCCGGTACTCTATTAAAAGGAGTACCTTAATTTCCAGTAGTTTCCCTAGAGGCCTGGCTGCCACCGGCTGGTAGGACAAAAGATGTTGTGCAGGTTTCTCATTGCGAGCACGTACGACTAAATATGGAACACAATTGCCTGAGGCTTGGGCGAGATTTTGCTCTCTTATTAGAGCTCAGCCTGACCATGATTTGGAAAAGCATGATTTACTTGATATATTTTATAGTGGACTAACTATTGAGTCTAGGGCATACCTGGATAGTTGTCTTGGTTGTGTTTTCAGGAAAAGAACTCCGGACGATCGCCGAAGAATTATTGGCTAAAATAGGCCGGAATCATGATGATTGGTCTACACACCGAACCAACCCCGACACCGATATTGAAGAAGAGGGGTATGATTAAATTAAATGATGAAGATATGAGGGAAGCCAAGAAGTCTCTTAAAGAGAAGGGTATTAAACCCGAAGATGTGAAGAATTTACCTCCTATAGAAGATTTATGTGAGATAACTCCCCCTTCATCCATGATTGAGGTACACTCTCTTCAACGCTTTACTAGGGAAGATATTCCGTATTCAAAACCTCCTGCTCAATGCTTAGTTGAGTTTGATAATTATATTGTTAAGCAAGAAAACTTTAATATGAGAGTAGAGAATCATTTAATGGAAAATTCTCGAGCTATTAGTGAATTGCATGATATTGTGGGGAGAACCACCAATGATGTTAAGATACTTGTTAAACATTTTCAAATGGTTCAAACTCAAATTGATCAACTTACTAAAGTGCAAAATGACTTGTTGGGAAATAATTCTAAAGAAAAACATGCTTATGAAGTAACAACTAGAGGTGGTGTTTCTACCCAGGATCCTCTATATCCCGAAGGGCATCCCAAAAGAGTTGAACAAGATTCTCAACTAACTAAAACTAGTGCTCCATCTAAGAAAAAGAAAAAGAAACATAAGAATGTTGTAGAATCCTCCGAACTACGTTAATGATCCTAATAGTATTTCTATTTCGATCGTTGAAACTGAAAGTGGTAATGAACATGATAAAGATAATGATAAGGATGATACTCCTGATAAAGAAGAAATTGAAAAAGAACCTGAAAAGCCTGCTAAAAATAAAAAGTACACTAAAGAAGATTTTATTGCTGAGAAACATGGTAATGAAAGAGAACCTTGGGTTCAAAAGCAAATGCCTTTTCCTGCTAAGAAACTAAAATCAAAGGAGGAGGAACATTATAATAAATTTTGTGATTGGATGAAACCTTTATTTTTGCAAATCCCTTTGACTGATGCTATTAAATTGCCTCCTTATTCAAAGTATATGAAAGATATTGTCTCTAACAAAAGGAAATTCCCAATGAGAAAATTTCCACTATGCTTGCTAATTACTCATTCAATGGCAAAGTTCCAAAGAAGTTGGGCGACCCAGGTATACCTACTATTCCTTGTTCTATTAAGAATAATTATGTTAGAACCGCTCTATGTGATTTGGGAGCGGGAGTTAGTGTAATGCCTTTTTCTCTTTATAAGAGACTTGATTTAGATAAGTTGATACCAACTGATATATCTTTGCAAATGGCTGATAAATCTACCGCTATTCCTGTTGGTGTATGTGAAAATGTTCCTGTTCAAGTTACTCAGGCATTGCTTGATATTAACTGATTTTGTTGTGTTGGAAATGCTCGAAGATGATAATATGTCCATTATTCTTGGAAGACCCTTTCTTAATACTCGTAGGGGCTGTTATTGATTGCAATAAAGGCATGGTTACTTTCAATGTTGATGATAAGGAACACACCTGTCTATTTTCCCAAGAGGATTGATAAAGTATGTGGAGTTAATACAATTTTTAATGTGAAAACTATCAAAGTGGGATCCATTGATTGTCCTATATATGAGCCTAAAGAAGAATATCAAACTCTTGTGATTGGATCCATATCAATTCAATATAAGGTAACATGATTGATTTGAGGTTTATTTCTTCTTATGTCATATAAAATTTATTTGGTAGCAAGACTTGATCAACCTTGTTAACAAGTATATTTTAATGCATAAGAGAGCTAAACAACATTTCTTTCTTTCTTTCTCCCTCCATTTGTTTTACTTGCTGTAGCACCTTTTCGTTTTGCAATATGCCTTAGTTGTTAGGATTTTGGAAATCATTTTCCTGCGCAGTAATAATTAATTTAATACCCAGAAATGTGCATTTTTCAAAGTTTTCAAAAATTCGCGAAAATTACACCGTTGGTCCTATTTTTCGACGAGGCACTCGGGAGTACCAGAGGATGACCTGTGGGGCACCACAGGGTGCCACACCACAGTCGGCGCGGCCAAGGAGGTGGGCGCGCCACCCTGTGGTGTGGGCCCCTCCTTGCCCCACTACTTCATCTCTTCCTCCCAGCATCTTCTCTCTCCCGAAAAAACTCGCACCAAGTTTCTCTCACTCGCGTTTCTGCTCAAGAACTCGCGATTTCTCGATCTCCTTGCTCAGCCCATATTTCTGTCTGAAATTTGGCACATTTACTCCTTGGTATGTGACTCCTTTTATTGTCCAACTAGAATTTTGTTTGGTTGAGTATATCTTGAATATTTTGCTGCTGTAGATAACATGTTTAGTGAGCTTGCATGCTTGTTCTAAGTGGTAGAAACTAGTTTTGATGAATGTTTAGTACTCTAGCAAGTTCCTATAGTAGTTCCCTTCAATTATATACCTTGAAATCAAATTTTATAATGGTTGTTGAAAATTTCAGAAAATGGAGGGGAGTATGCACCAACTTAACCAACAAGAGTTGGAGGTACAGCAAGTCATGAGAGTTCATAGTGAAGAGGAGTATACCCCTCTTATTACCCATGCACGGATTTTATGCGGAATGCGGGAATCTCGCAAGATGTTCAAACACCGATTTCCAATGCGGGGTTGGAAGGTTTTACCAGTTGGTGAACCTCACCAATATGCTAAACTAACGGTGTCGGTTGTGCAGGATTTCGAATTTCATCGGTCTCAAACTAACCCCATGGTCCGGTACAAGATTTATAACAAAACTATCAACTTGCCTTTCAGTGATTTTTGTGCAGCAATCAGAGTGCCGCAATGGGGATCATGTGAGAAGATAAAGAGATCGCCGCAAGAGTTCTTGGACCTTTTCAAGATGATTTGTCATGGGAGAAGTTTCTCAGAGGATGATGGTAAAATCAATAGCATTCATTTCCCAGCTATTCGTTACTTTGCTTATTTCATTACCAAGTGCGTTCTAGCGAGAAGGAATGGAGGTAAACTAACTATCCCGGATCTAGCCTTTCTAGCTGCTGCATTACAAGGTAATAGGACTTATAGCTTGGGAGCTTTGATAGCTAACAGACTTGCCACTAACCGTGAGAGGGGAGGAATTTGTGGAGGTCTTATCGCCTCTCGTTTATTAGCTATGCATGGTGTAGGACCTCACCATCTAGACATTCCACTTTCTATAGAGAAACTTGATGTTGTTTCCATGATCAGACATGAGTTTATTTCAGATGCATCTAATTTGAACAACCTGTATTATAGGATAACTTTGTATAAGAAAAATTGGAGACTAACTAAGAAAATTGAAAAATTAGTACGATTGCCCACACCTTGCTCGCTTAACCTTGATGCCAGGAAAGGGTGGTCGATCACAGAAAATGAGCTAAACGCATACATAGAAAGGGAAAGCCATCGTGCAAGGGAAGGCATGGAGGAGGCTGAGGAGCACCCCGACTCTTCATCCGATGCAGCGAGCTCCTCATATCAACATTATGGTCATGTGGAACCCCCACGACATTCTTCTGCGCAGGGGCCCTATTACCACTCCATGTATGATCCACCGGCGTGGAACTCCGACCCTCGATGGGAATGAACTCCACTTAGGCCAAAAGTCTAAGCTTGGGGGGAGGTATACCGGCATCACTCATTCTTTGCATATTATGGTTGCTTGGATACTTGTACATACTTGTTTAGTTTCTTAGAGTGGTTTTCTAATGAGAAGGAGATGATATTTGGGGAAGTGCTGTCCAAAAACAGATTCTGGGCTGTTACCAAAAAAATTCGTACGCACAACCAGAACGTTATTTTGAGTTGCCAGTTTTTGAGCATGTTCCCCAGGTTGTTATCTAACTTTCATTAGTTGAACACTTTTTGGTCTGAGCAATGGAAGATTTTTGTTAATTTCGATTTCTGTACTGCTGTCAGGATTTGACAGATTTCGTCATCCTGCTTTTCTGTGTTTCTGTTAGTTTGCATTCTTTTGTTTTCGCTTTGTTTCTTTCCTAAAACACAAAAAGACCAAAAATATTTCTGTTGTTTCTCTTCACCATTTGTTTATTTGGTTTCTTGCTCTTAGTTTACTTTATTTGCTATCGTTGGTTTGCTATGAGAAAACCCAAAAAGATTCTGCTTTGTTTTCCTGTTTCTTTTGTTCTTGTTCCAATTCGAAAACACCAAAAATATTTGCTGTTCTTCTTTGGTTTGTAAAGTTCATCATGAGTTCAATGGTCTTCGGTGGTTTGGAGCGTGGTTTTCATTTCATATTATCCAAGTTACACAAGTGAAAGGCAATAATGACGATGCAACGATTGGATTGTGGTGAGAGGCTGGTATGAACTCTATTTGTTTTCATTTTTGTACATATACTCATCCATGTGAGCATGCTTAGTTGGTTCATGTGAGGTATATGTTATTTGAGAAAGTCTAGTAGTTCATGATCTCTCATGTTTAGCTCCAATTTATTAATATGAGTAGCATGTCATGGATGTTCGCTTGCATTGTTTTATTCATAAGTAAGTATGGCATTGTGGTATCCTCCTCTGAATAATTCATTTATATCGACTTGGCACATGCTCACGCATGCATATGACTGAACAAAAAAGTCAATTAAGCCTCGATAATTTATATTGCTTCAGAGTTATTGTATCACTTCTATGCATCCATTAATTTATTTTGCCGCAAGCATGATTATGACAGTTACTGCTCTCTTGATTTGTCGCTCCCTAGTCTTTTGCTAGCCTTCACTTGTATCGAGCGGGAACGCCGCTCGTGCTTCCAAACACTGAAAACCAAGTTGTTCCAAAGTGTCCACCATAAATACCTATGCATGGCATTTCAAACCATTCCAAGTAAATTCTCATGCGCTACCTTTAAAACCTTCAAAATGCTTCTCAATTTGTGTTAATGTTTCATAGCTCATGAGGAAGTATGTGGTGTTTAGCTTTCAACCTTGTCATTTACTTTTGACGGACTCTCATATGAACTAGTGGCACACCCGCTTATCCAATAATTTTGCAAAAAGAGCTGGCAATAGGATCTCTCCTCGCGGACGGACGTCACGGGAAACCTAAATCGAGACGTCTGCTGGAGGTGGGCCATGCGTGTGCGCGCGGCCCACATGGCAGTGAGATGTGTTTAATAATCGCATTTGGTGTTATGTATGGACGGTGTCCATGCGATCTTTTATCACCTGTACGGGGAAGGCACCTCCTCTGACATGGTCACTGATCTGTGGGTCTTGCAGTTGAGTGCGCCCACTAGCTAGAGGGCGCCGATTTGGTTTCAACTTTCGAACCAAGGGCTGCTATAATAAAAGTCGATCGCCACGCATAGACCCAACCGCATAAATAGCGGAAGCGGGAAGCCAGACGTGAAGACGCCGTCGGTTGCGACTAGGGATCGGAACAGAACCGGAAATGGAACGAGCAGGCAGACAAATTTCTAATTCGCCAAAAAAAAAGGCATTCAAATTTCTGCAATGCCGTCCTTCTCACCTAAAAGTAAAATATGACATCGTTGATTCGTCGGTTCCTGAAATCTGAAATGTAAACCTAAGAGTATCTTCATCGACGCGTCCTATATAGTCGCCGGCAGGGCGCTCGCAGACTTGTCGTACTAACAGATGCTTGACACATCATCCTCTATTTGGGGAGCTGCTCCCACACCGACGTGCCCCATACGATAGTCTCGATAGATGATTTGAATTGAAAACTCAAAAAAATCATAAAAATTCAAATAATATTTTGAATTTAAAGTTTAACTCGAGCACCACGACCACCATATTTGAACGAGGTTTTCGAATATGAAGTTTAGGCCAACATACGGCCACCAAAGCTCACTTGCTTCCACGCCTCGATGAGACATTCATCCTCCAAAGACCTCCACCTTGGACCACGAGTGCCGCCCGGAACGCTCGCGCGTCGTCGTCCTCGTCGTGATCACGCCGGTGTCGGCGTCTATCAGCTCCTCCTCAAATTCGTCCTCCTCGGCCTCTTCTTCATACTCATCGATGGGGGAGGGGGTCGTAGGCTTGGCCGTGTATGAAGCCGGTGAGGATCTCGTCCCCGGCGGCAATCTACGCAAAAAAGTTACTTGCTTTCAGTCGCCGCTGGTGTCTACGATGCACGTAACACATAAAAGTAAGGAAACTCAGCTCATCCTCGCCCATGGACACGTCGGACGCGCTGCCGAACACCTGGTGGGTGCTCCTGCCCTCGTCGAGGAAGAGGTCGCAGGGAAGACCGGTGTCGTCTGTCACGTGGTCGTCGGTGCGGCGTAGGTTAGGTGCCGATTTTAGGTAGACGGGGAAGCGAAAGGCACCGCAGCCCCTCGGCGTCGAATCCAGCGAGAACGACGCGTTGGGGTCGAAGGTCATGTCGTTGTCCGCGTACTCAAGGGAGTAGCGGGCGCGGCCATCCATCTGCGACAACCGCATCTGCGAGAGCGGCAGCACCTCCGTGTAGTACCCCACGTAGTATCCCGGCGACGACGGTGAGCTCGAGAACTTGCGGCCGGCGGGATGCTGGCTCCATTCGGGCTGGCCGCCGCCCAAGCTAAGGCACGCTTTCGCTGCGTCGAGAGCGGCGCCTTTTGCGGTCGGTCGTCGCAAAGGAGCATCGGCATTTCTCCTCCTCCCACTCCTCCTGCGACATGGTCGTCGGCTTCTCCTTCGGCGTCACGGTGCGCGGCTTCGACGACGCCTTCGTCAGCGCCTTCGCTGCCTTCACCGAAGCCTTTCTCTTCGGTGGCATGGCGGCGGCGAGGGTTTTTCGGGATGGAGGCTGGATGGGAGATGGAGCGGCGGGCGGGAGAAATGAGCGGCGGAGGGGACGGGGTTTTGCTGGAAAAGATGTATAATTTTGGGACGTGTGGCTGACAGGTGGCTCCCACGCCTAAAATTTTCCGCCTCGCAAGGCGCTGGCGTGTCTGATTTGCGTCCTTCGCCAAGGGACCGGCACGGGGTTGATGGCAGTACTATTGGACTCGAAAAAGCGCCGGCGCTATTTGGGGCGCGCCGGTCTGAGCCCATTTTTGCTCCCGGCCCCCAAAACGCTATCGGGGCCGCTATGGGAGGCACCGGTGGAGATGCTCTAGTAGCATATCCAGCCGCGTCACTAAAGCATCCTCCAAAGATTTTTTTAGCGCGCCGGACATTTTTTCGTTCTCAGTCGCGCGCCCCAAAGCCTCCTTCCGTCCGGCGTGGCCCAATACGGTGTCCGGCACCCTGAGCCCATCTCCGGTCCACATGAGATGCTCCGGGTACGCCGAACAGAGCGAGAAGCAAGGCGGGCTTCCACCTGTCGGCGACCACATCCACAACGGTTGGTTCCCGCCTTTTATTTCTCGTCGCCCCTCCTCTCCCGCACCTCCCACCCTTCCGTCGCTGCTCGATTTGCCGACCGTCTCAACGGCAAATCTCTTATGAGTCGGTGCGGTGACCCAGCGTACCACTGCATGGTGTAGTACACAAGTCGTTGATATAACACAAGTGAAACACCGTTCCACTCATATTACATCCCTCAGAAAGGTACAGCAGAAACATATGCGAGTCTAAGGCATGTCTATAGAAGTATACACAAACTGTTTACAGAAGATCAACACAGCCTCCTACTTTACAGTGAGGTAAAACTTTAAATAAAGTTTCAGAAGAACGACTCGTAGTCTAACTTATTGCTAACTCAAGCTTAAGAGCTACTTGACTGGCTAGCTACTTAGGTGCTAGGATTAGGGAAACGTTTCCTTCTATTACTAGTCTAAGTTTCCACTTTAGCTGATGCAGAAGTTGACTCCATTGACTTCATTGATTGAGTTCTCCATCTTGTTGCAATTGACTGCTTTGTCTTCGAGTTCCATGGTAGTTTCTCCTCCGGAGACTCCATAGCTAAGCAGGGGATTTAAGAGTGGGATGAGTACGAGCGTACTCAACAAGTTCATATTAGGAAATAGGTGTATCATGCACTAGCTACAGCCACAGACCAAAAAGTCATAGGCGAATGCAAGTTTTCATAAGCATTTCTTCAAAAGGTTTATTTTATTCTGAAAACTATGCTCGTCAGTCTTCACGGGTTGACTAGAACTTCATGGAGTTCCTTTCCTGCAGGGAGTGACAGCCACAATTTTGATACCCTCTGCAGAGGTGCGTTACTTTTCCCATAAGAGAACTTATCCTTGATACCTATCCGAGACGCGTTTCTCGTCCACACTTCCTTGGTGTGGGGCCAGGTGTAAGATCCAAGCCAATCACCGCCTTCTCCGCGACCCTGCAAACCCACCCTTTTGTCCACCCGTACATCCCCGGTAGTCATCTCCTGATCATACGGCTTTACCCCCGATGTACGTCGGACAATCCTTCATAGACAGTAGAGCCTCTCATCCACACGGATGGGGATTTAAAAGGATTTCCCAACCTACGGCGGTGTTATCCCAACACCCCGCCAGGCTCTATCAAGTCCGTTCGCGTGCAGGAGGGAAAAGATACAGCTGACTTCCCCAGAGCCATTATAGATCTTATGGTTAACGTGATTTGTACGTCGCTAGAATCACTGGACGGCATACTTAGTCCTAGATGAATAGTACCCTTGCAATGGAACCTCCACCAATCAACACATACCATGGTTCAATTGCCCACCACATAGTCATATTCATAACTGTAAAATAATATTTTTCTTTTCAATGCAGGAGTGATAAGTATAGTACTCTGCATATAATTTGATAAAAATAATCAAATGACATGAGCAAGCGATGAACTTGCCTTTCTTGACTGCAAGATTATGCAGGAAAAAGCTTCGATACGTGATAACTTCAAATTCCGAAATACCATCATCGTCTGGTAAGGATAATGTTTAAAGAACTGGCAAAGATGCTATAATGCATAGTATGAGATGCAATCTCCCCGAGCGTAACCTAACCTTGATGGTTTAGGATGGATGAGTTGTAAATATTTCTTTAGGGTGTGTTACACTTTTAGGATGATTCTCAAACAAGGTTCTTATTAGGGTTGGTGATATTAATAGCATAAGCAAGTGATATAATGCATCATAACAAGCCTATACACAAAGAAGTTGTAGTTGAGTGATATGTAAAGAGCAGTTATCAATTTTAAGTTCTACAAGACATGGTTGATTATTACTTGTATTATACTTCAAAAGAATAACTTTTGAAGAACATGTTAATTAAGAAGTAATAAGTATTTCAAATAATAACTATGGGATTCTATGGTTTGATTGACATTTGTACTTCAAAAGAATAACTTTTGAAGAACATGATGGATAAATAATAAAATTACTACAAGTAGGAGCTAAGTGCTTCTAGGGTTTACTATTGGATTCATTTTGTTCATTTTTAGGGAGTAGTTGGTTTCTTAAGTTGGATTGGGTCTATATGCAACAAGTATTGGCAGGTTTATAACTATGGTTGATTATGGTATCATATCAGAGGATGATGGTCAAGGTGATGCTATGAGTTAGGGTTTACTATAGCTTCTTATTTATTTCACTAAGTGATCACTAATGGTTTCTAAACTAGGTGGCTTAAGATTCCTAAGTAGGGTTTAGTTGAATAGGAGCATATAAGATGCATTCCTACACAAGATTGGTATTATGGTTCATCACTAAGGTTCTACTAGGATTTGATGGTTGAGATTGAATTCCATGGTGTAGTATATAGGAATAGGGATCAATGGTGCTAATATGTGGTTAACAAGCTAAGGTTTGTTCCTAAGTGGCACTATTGGATCATATAAGGTTTATTCAAAATATAAGACATGAAATGATAAACTTATGTGAATTGGTTTTATACTAGTGGATCATGAGCATGCATATATTTGTTGCTTAGCAATGTGCTATAACTAAAATGAAGTTTATATGATCATATGGGCTAAACCCCTAGGGTTTTAGGATTGCAACTAATTTACGATGAGCACATAAAATAATGGGATCAAGGTCTTACTTATATTAAAACTAGGGTTTCTAAATTATGATACAATTCTTAAACTAATAATTGACAATAAAGGTGTGGTTACTAATTACTTTGGCACAAAATTAATAATGGTTTGACATTTTATTAATTTTTAAAAGAATTAATAATTAGGGTAACTCCTATTTAGGTTTACTTCATAAATCAGGGTTTAACAATTGTTATTAGGTTTTAAAAATAATAACTTGCTAATTAAAAATGTTTGATTTCACAATATTTAAGCTACCAAATTAATATTGGCTTTTAATATTTTCTTGAATTACTATTATTTAAGAAAATAGAAAATTAGAAATTTTCAGATTAGGGTTTATGAATTACCACTAATAATTAAGTTAAGGCAAAGATAATTAAGAATATTAATCTTAACATTTTACTTAGTTAAAATTTAATTTTGAAACTTAACTATTTATTAAATTAAAATTGTTTTTAAAACACTTAGAAGGACATAATTAATAAAGATAAAAATAAGTGAATTTTTATTTTGACACACATTTTTGTTTTATATTTTATTTGAATAGAATTTATTTTTGTGAGCATTTTGATATATTATTCATATTTTTTTGAGATAAAATGAATTTTACATGATTTTGCAAAGTTCTAGCTATTTACTGGTTTTTAAAATTAAACCTAAATACTAAACGTACCGATTCACACCCTAGCTACAGAGACTGACCTGTGGGGTCAGGTCCAGCGTGGCAGCCACGTGTGCACAACCGAGTCAAAATGTTTGACTGGCCCGAGACTCAGCTCCGGCAAGTTGACTCCCAGCGACGACGACGCTAGAGGGTTCCCGCGGACGCGCGAATAGGCTCATTCGACGCAGCACTTCACGCTGATTCGAATGGTGGTGGCGCCTCCTCCGAATGGTCACAGGAGTTGCTCCGGTGAGCATCAACTGCGGCGGCGCAGGACGGCGATGATCTAATCGGAGGCTAGAGGTGATGCCGAGACGAAAGGAAGAGTCCCTGAGATGCGCACACTCACCCTGAGGCTTGTAGACTGCTCGACGAGGTGGATGGAAGACGGAGACGAGCTCCAAATCGCCATTTCCGACGGACTGCTGCGGAAGGGAAGCTTCAAATTCTCCTCACCGCGGCATCCCCTGGATGCTACCTTCCTACTGGAGGTCCTACGCGTCGAGGCACTCCTCCTCGACTCCTTCCTGAGCTCCAACATGCTCCCAATCGATGGCGTGGTGAAGGTCACCGGCGATAGAAGGTGATGGCGTATGGGAGATAGAGAGAGTTTGAGAGAGAACGGTGAGGTGCTTCGGGTAGCTAGGGTTCTGGAGATCTTCCTGGTGGCTTTATACCTCAAGAAGAGCTCTGGTCGACGGCAATTCCTCGCCGATGGCCATGATGCTATGGAGGTGATTCTAGGGTTTTGGCACGAATCTCAGCGAGTTTGGATCAGACAGACGCAGAGGATCTTTGATCTAGCTTTGGCGTGGTTGAGGCGTCCGGCGGCGTCCTTATCCAGGTCGAGGACGTGGCGGAGCCGCGTCGGCTCACTGTCGACCGTGGAGAGGAGGAGGAAGACGACGACCTCCAGTTTGTTTGATGCCAGCGACGA
This sequence comes from Lolium rigidum, assembly GCF_022539505.1. Lineage (NCBI taxonomy): Eukaryota > Viridiplantae > Streptophyta > Magnoliopsida > Poales > Poaceae > Lolium > Lolium rigidum. The sequence continues at coordinate 139,172,048 of NC_061513.1, read as the reverse complement.
AGAGGTACGTGTTGGTGGTGGGCTGGGTTGGTTCGTGGACTGGGCCAGTTGCTGGGCTTGGCTGTTGGGCTGCTGCGGTCCACCAGGTAAGTTTTCTCTCTTTTTCTCTCTTTTCTATTTTCTATTTTTATTTTCTGTGTTGAATTTGATTTGAATTCAAATTTGGTTTCTGTTTTGCTTTGCAGGTTCTAATAAAATTAAATCATAAGTATAACTTGATGATCATACTTACTGCATAATTTTGTTATTGACACTATTATTTAATATTTAATTCAATTGATTTTTTAGTGGTTTTAATTAAAATAGATATGGGTTTAAATATCTATTTCAGTCCTATATAATTCAGGAATTGGATCTTTTTAGATGATTTGAATTTTATAACATGTGCATGGTAAACATATTATTGAATTTTACTAGGATGCTTAACAATATTGATGGTTCACACATATTTTAATTATGGCTAGAATTTTAAAATAGATGGTAACGAGGATGAGGTGGATGCATCATTTTATGTGGAGAATTATTTCTAAGGTTTAAGCATATGGTTGGATAAACTCTATATTTTTTAATAATCTTGCTTAGCCACTTCCAGCTTAACTCAATTAGAATAAATTCTACACTCCTCATAGCCAATTCACTTACTGAGGTGATGGTTCAGTTATGACACACTATTCCATTTGGGCAACTAAGAAAATTATTTGGAAGACAAAATATAATTGAGTATGGTTCACTCTACTCACCAAATGGAATTTAGTCCTTAAATATATATGGTTGGGTTTATACTTGTGATCTATGATACACAAGTTAGGACATAATATTTTATGTGGGGTAAATTCTATTTGAAAGGTTTAGGGTTTTTGCATACTCTTCACTAAATTGAATCTAAATAGGCATGAGGCATGACAAGGTTCTACTTATGATCCAAAGTGATACTTGGATTGGAATTCAAATATGGCCTAGGGTTCTAGTAGTGATCACCAATGTGACACACAATTAGGTTTAGGACATGGCATAAGCTTTGATCATATTTTCTTGGCTAAGGTTATTCTCCTTACTTGGTTAGGATCCTTGTATCAAGGCAATGCTAGGGTTGTCCCAAATGTTTGGATAAACAAGGGTTGAATACAATATCAATACTCCTCTACACAAGCCATGAGGATTGGTTTGTTTAACTACTAGTGATTTACTTATCATTTCATGAGAAGAATGAGATCTATTGATCACCTATATAGGTTTAACTTATCATCTCAATTTATAAGGTAAGATCATGCATTAGACATGATCAATTATTCCTCACTAATCTCTCTTTATTATTCCTCTCATTACATTCACTTAGGTTCTTAGGGTTTATGATCATCACCCAATTTGTAATGATCAAAGTATTGGTCTTATAATAATTCATTAGTGAATCATGGTTCTCTTCTCCAAGATCAAGTGTAAGTCCATATACTTGAGTATACATATGTAGCTTAAGCTCTTTGAGATAGGTAGGGTTTTCTCTAGGGTTTATGATCATTACCAAGGTGTAATGATCACAACACTTGCCTCTCTATAATTACTAAAATAATAGGTTCTTACTTACCATCAAATTTGGCTAAATCAATTAGGGTTTAATACTTGACTTGTACATCTTCTAGCAGTAATTAATATCAATAACTTATCTCACTAGGATAGGATTTGAATATTAGCCTTAGGTTATACTCAATGAATAATATAAACACATGGATGTTCTCTCAGAGGTTTATTGGAAATGAATTGGAATTGACATGATGGAATAGTCAAGGGTTGATACAGAATGAATAAGAATGTCCTTGGCTTGAATCATGTATTATAGTTGAAAAGATATACCATGTGACTCATGGTAAGAAGGATTGATTAAGTAAAAGACATTTAAAAGATAAGTAAAGAATAGTTTCTTAATTATTCATGTTCTTTGATTAATGGTTGGATAATTATTCATTTGTTGTTGTAAGGAATGTCATGTTGAGATCTTACATAAGATCTTGCAGTTGACCCTTACTTAAGGTGTTGTTTGTTGTAAAGCTAATTCCATTTGATCTAGCCCATAGATCAAATCATCTCTACCCAAAACAGGGTTTTAGCAAAGATCGCAGTGAAGTTTATAGCGCTTGACTTGATGATCTACTTCAATTCCAGCAAGTCAAGTGAAACTTCAATTACTGTGGTAAGTTTTATTTGAAAGCGCGAAAATTCCCCGGATTTTCTATGCATGAATGCAATGCACACTTTGGTGTTCTCTCATTTTATTGCCTCTAAACCTGGGATATTACAGTCGGGTACTGCCGTGGCGGCTGGCTCCCTTGCCGTCCGTTTCACCACCGCCGCTTCGCCAACGCGTTCCGGAACGCGCCGGCAAATCCATCCCACCTCCGCGCACACAAGGTATTCAACGCCTTGTCTGGTAGGCGTGATAGGTCGATGTTCATTGCCTCCTCTGCCGCGGCTGAATTTTAACAAGTTGTTTTTTTTCCTTCAGACATGGATAGCGACGACAAGATGATTGTCCGACTGTTGGAGGAAGAGCAAGCTTTCGACGATGACATTTGGGAGCATTTGTCGATCATCGCGCCCCTCCAAATCATGCTTGACGCCGAGGCGGAGAAGCGGATGAGGCCGCGCCACGGATGTTCAAAGGCGGGAAGAAAGAAGTCGAAGCCCCGACAAAGGATGGAGGGGCATACCATGCTGCACAACGATTACTTCGCAGATGAAGCAACACATGCCGAAAATTTTCGGCACTGGTATAGGATGAGCAAGGTTTTGTTCATGAATATCCTCCACGGCGTTCGAGAGTTCGACCCCTACATCAAGCAAAAGCACGACGCTGTTGGAATTGCCAGATTCTCGTCGATTCAGAAGTGCACCGTCGCCATGATGATGCTTGCATACGGAGCACGTGCCGATACACATGAGGACTACCTTCGCATGAGTGAGTCTACTGCTATTGAGTGCATGTACAAGTTTTGCCGAGCTGTGACGGGAAAGTTTGGCAAATACTACTTGAGAGGGCCAACTGAAGAAAAGATTGCGAGGATCATGACACAAAATGATTGCGAGGATTCCCTGGGAAGCTTCGAAGCATCGATTGCATGCACTCGTCATGGAAAACTGTCCGTTTACTTGGCAAGGTATATAGAAAGGGCGTCATAGATATTGCAGTGTGGTGCTTGAAGTTGTTGCAGATTATGACCTGTGGATTTGGCATTCTTTATTTGGCATGGCGGGATCACATAATGACATCAACGTGTTGCAGCGGTCTCCGGTGTTCAGCAAACTAGTGGAAGGTCATGCTCCACCATGCAACTATGAGATCAGTGGCCACCAATACACCAAAGGTTATTATCTAACCGATGGTATATATGCAAAATGGGTGACTTTTGTCAAAACAATCCTAGCTCCATCAGGTCAGAAGAATTGCTACTTTGCTTCGCGACAGGAGGATTGCAGAAATAATGTCGAGCGGGCATTTGGTGTGCTTCAAGCTCAATTTGCTATTGTTCGGTACCCTCCTCTAAGCTGGTCTCTCGACCAAATGTGGGAGGTGATGCAGGCTTGTGTGATCATGCACAACATGATCATTGAGGATGACCGCAAGAATCAAGTCAGGAGACATGTTGGTCCCTATGAGTGTCAGGGCCCTCTTGCGGAGGTTGATCATGAGGTGCCTGCAGATTTTGCTGATTTCCCCACCATGCATGCACAGATCCGTGACAACAATGTCCACGAGCAACTTCAAAATGATCCCGTTGAGCATATGTGGAGGGTTAAAGAATTATCAGCAAATGCCGCGGCACCTTGATTTAGCCCCACTTATTATATTTGTTTAATTTTTTATTGTTTGTTGTATTTTAATTTGAAAACAATTTTAGCAAACATATTTATTTGTATGCTATGTTTAATAAAATGGTTTTGTTTTCGAATAGTGTATCGAAAAGAAGTATGGGGGCGTGTTTGGGGGACGCGGCTGGGGAGAGACGTCCCCAAACGCGACACGAAGAAAACACGTCCCCCAAACGCTAGATCTGGTGTCGTTTGGGAGACGCTTTGGGGGACGTTCATATGCTCTAAAAATAAATAGAATCATCCAATGCTGCATAAAAAATAGGAGAATGTTAATTTCTGCACGGAAGAATAAAAATAATTCTTACCAATGAAGTGGATGGAAATCAAACAACTCACATAGAGAAATAAAACCCAAGGATTTCTTGAAAAGAAATTAGTGCAAAAACTATGAACCAAGGTTACATGTAACCCCCCACCCTCGTCTCAGAGTACAGGGCGTCTCCATGCTAGATGTAGTCGTTGTTGCGCCGACCTCGTCGCATTGATACTAGGTCCTCGCCGACTTGCTGCGCCGGTCCTTCGTCACGTTGCGCCGCCTAGTGTGCGCCCTGCTCGGGTGTGAGGCATCTAGATCCTTCGGTGGATATGTAGCACGGGATGAACCTACTGCCCTCGCGGGCGTGGTTATCCTCCGGCCATCGTGGTTGCTCTTGTGAAGTTATGGTCGGTAGGCGCGCTGGTGGTGGTGCAGCCATCGTGGTGCCGCTAGATCCAACGCCTTTGGTGACGCCTGGCCCTGGGTCGTTCCGGCCGAGCCTGCACTGTGTGCTTCATGACATGGTGCGGGTCATGTGGGTGAGTTTATTTGGTCCTAGACCAGGGTGCTTCTTGGGTTGGTGGTGTGGCAGCAATATCTTATTTGGCTGCTCTATGTCCTAGCGGCGGCGGCTAGTGACATAGGCACCCCCAATGGGCCTGCCAAAGATGGTACCCGGGGTTTAATCAAAGCCCAAGACTCGAAGAATAAGAAGACTTGGAAGCCCATTTAGTGTTAAGGAAAGATAGTTTGTATTAGGAAAGATAGAGATTTGTAATCTTACGGGTTGGGTACGAAACCCTCCCGAACTCTGTAACTTGTGTACTACGAAACCCTCGGCTCCGCCTCCTATATAAGGGGGAGTCGAGGGACAAAGAAAGGATCGAATCTATTGTCAACACAACCCTAGTTTTCATAATAGTCGAGTACTTTTCGCCTGAACCTTCGAGATCTACTTGCCCTCTACTTCTAGCAAAACCCTAGTCTACAATCTGTAGGCATTGACAAGTTAATCCTTTGTCAATTGGCGCCGTCTGTGGGGATTAGAGGTTGCAAGGAGCTGATCTCGATGTCACGTTCAAGATCGTCGACTTCGTCGGTGGCAAGCAATGTGATGGATCGAGGTAACCAGGAAAAAACTGATCTAGTCGATTTTATTCCTCACCCGCCCTCCCGTATGGATGCATGTGCCTATCTGGAGGAGCCTATCGTCATGACGTTCGGAGAATTCCGATTTGGCGTCAACAAGGAAGGATCCTACCGTCTCGAAGTTCCGATCTCGTCGGAATTTTCAGCGGTCGATTCTAACTTTTCGTCGAGTGACGAGGAGTTTTCGTCGCCACGCTTCGTCGACAACAAGGCAAGCGGAAAGCTCGCCAAGATCTTCAGCAACACATCCTTCGAGTTGTCTGCGGACTCCTTTATAAGCAGCGACTCTGACAGCGTCGACAGCTTCAACTTCATCGACAAATCTGTCGCCATCGGAAAGGTCTTCACCACTCTATATGATGGTGTCACCAAACCTGACAAAAATCAATACGCAAAATATCATCAGATCTATGCGATAGAAGAGGCAGGCCGATCAGAACCAGAAACGTCAGAGGCTTTCGATGATTTGGGAAATCCTTACATCGATCCCACTGATCTCAGAAAAGGCTTAGGCACTAAATATGCTGGGACTTCAACTCGAGCACAAGTCCAACTCCTGCAAGCGGCGTGGGATAGGGCTGCAAGAGCCATGGATGGTTCGGAACCAATGACCACCACTGCACTATCGTACAAGAACTATAAGCATATCAATATAGACTTGCTCGGGTAAGCAGAGAGTTGGAAAAACAGACAGCATCCCTGAATAGAAGAAAAGAGGCAGCTTCCGCATCAAGCAGACGCCGAGCAGATTTAAGTCGACAATCAGGAACTTCGGGAGACAGTCACAGAGAAGCTCGGAGGAGAGCAATGTCGCGGCTGCAAAACATACCCGAAGCAGAGAGAGGAAACATAATTCAAAATCTCAACATGTCCTTTATGTCGATTGATACAAGGGGAAATATCATCCCGAAAACGCCGTAAGCGTGGATACATGGCAACGCAAGCGTACATCCTCGCGTCCAGACCACCCCCTGGGGACCCGAGAGAAGCATTGTTTAATATGGCAATGGCGGGAGTTGGAGTTATGGGAACAGCGTTCGCAGCAACGCCTCCCGAAGAAAATCCTAGGCAAAATAGTCCACGACCCACCGCAGCAGTTCAAGACCCACCAAGAACAAGTGGAGCAAGAGACACAGCAGTCCAAGTAAGGGTGGACAGAGCGCGACAAGAAAGAAGGGAGCGTCAGCACTCACCAGAAGTTGCCGACGAAGATATGTGTGGGCTCCCGTGCTTTACGAGAAGGGTTCGAAAAACTCGAGTCCCAAAAGGATTCAAGTTACCCGAAAATTTCAAGAAATTCGACGGTTTGCAGGATCCCGAGGATTGGCTCGTTGATTATCTAGAGATGGTAAAGCTGGTAGGAGGAACCAGAGCAACAGCCATGCAAAGTATCCAAGTTCACTTGAGCGGTGCCGCGAGATCTTGGATAAAGAAACTCCCCTCGAGTTCCATCGACAGCTGGGATAACTTTGAGGATATCTTTGTGAAAAACTTCCGATCCACCTGCAAGAAACCTGCGTCATTGGAAGAGTTGAGGGCGTGTCGACAGAAACATGACGAGTCGATGAGAAAATATATACAACGGTGGAACATTATAAAAAACTCGGCAGAAGATATATCTGACGAGAGAGCAATAGATGCATTTGTGGCAGGAATTCGGCGAGGAGACTTCGTCGAGGACCTAGGGAGAACTAACCCTAAGACCATATCAGCACTCATGGAGATAGCCAATAAGTGGGCAGATGGAGAAGACGCAATATACAACAAGCGACACAGGTCGCCAAAAGAGGATCGTGGTCGAAATTATCAAAATAGAAGGCGATTTTCTCGCCAGTTCTACAACAACGATGCTCCTGGCCATATATCGGCTGGCTTTCGAGGAAATCCTGGAGGGAGCAGCCGAGATGACTATCAAAGGAGTAACGAGCATCAAGGCGACAATAGAGGCGATTCTCGCGGCAACAGACAAAACAGTGGACCAAGGTTTCAAAGACCTTATGTGTCCCCCGAAGAGATGATGAACGGTCCGTGTCAAATGCACTTTTATCTCGACAATAATGGAAAGAGGCAGTCAGGGCATCTCCAGAAAGACTGCCGAAATTTTCAGGCAATGTTGCGAGCCGCAGGAATCGCAAATGCCCAAGCCGTGAATAGAAACCCCTAGGGGCCAAGGAGCGAGATCCACCTTCCACCTCCTCCCGCAATTACGGACGAAAATCGGCACCAGCTCAGAATAGCGGCAGCACCACACCCACCTCCATATGTTGATCCTAATTCTAACGGTGCGGTCTCGATGATTCAGAAAGTTAGGCCGTCCAACGAGGCGCGGAAGGTAATCTCACGACAAGTGTTCATGGCAGAGAAGATGCCTCCACCAACAAGCCGAGTACTTAAATTGGTCGGGGCAAGACATCGGCTTCACAATCGCGGACCATCCGCGAGCAAGTTCCTCGACCAGGACAATCAGCACTCATCTTACCCGCGATGATCGCTGGTTTTGACGTGTCGAGAGTTTTCATAGATGGCGGCAGCAGCTTAAACCTTATGTATGCAGACACATTAAGGAAGATGAACATATCCCTGGCAAACTTGAAACCAACCGACACACGTTTCCACGGGATTACACCAGAGAAGCCAAGTTACCCATTGGGCAAGATCAACCTCGACGTTCAGTTTGGAACCCGAGAAAACTACAGGATAGAGAATTTGGAGTTCGAAGTTGTGGATTTCCCGTCGCAATATCACGCTCTGTTGGGACGACCAGCGTATGCCAGGTTCATGTCAGTACCGCATTATACATATCTGTTGTGGAGGTTGCCTGGGCCCAAGGGACCTATCACAATCAAAGGAAGTTTTGCGTTATCCGATAAATGCGACAAGGATTTTCATCGACTGTCAGAAACTTTCGGGATGCAAGCAGAATATGCGGCGCCAAGGTTCACTGATAATGATGTGCTACCAGAGGTAGGGAGATCTTCTAAGGAGCCAACTTTCAACACAACCAAGGATTCAAAAGAGGTACAGATCCACCCGACAGACCCAAAGAAAACGACATCCATTGCAGCAAACATGGATGTCGCATAGAAAGCGCGCTCGTCGAGTTCCTCCGTGAGCACCGGAAAATCTTCGCATGGTGTCCACCGACATGCCAGGAGTACCCGGGGAACTTGCCGAGCACCACCTCAATTTGGATCCTCTCGCAAGACCAAGTAAAGCAACCTTTGCGGTGTTTTTCGAACCTAGCCGCAAAGCCATGTTATCGGAAATAGATCGACTCAAAGATGCTGGTTTCATCGGAGAAATATCTACTGAAGCCACATGGGTAGCTAACCCAGTGATGGTGCCGAAAAACATACAATAGTCCTTCGCATGTGCGTCGACTTCACGTGTCTCAATAAACATTGTCCCAAGGATCACTTTCCCTCCCAAGGATCGATCAAATCATCGACTCCACGGCAGGATGCGAACGTCTTTCCTTTTTGGACGCATACTCTGGTTATAACCAGATCAGATTAAAAGAAGAAGATGAAGCCAAGACAGCGTTCATCACACCTTACGGCGTGTTTTGCTACAAAACAATGCCTTTTGGTTTGAAAAACGCGGGAGCAACATATCAGCGGATGATGCAGAAGTGCCTAGCAACACAGATTGGAAAAAATGTGCAAGTCTACATTGACGATGTCGTAATAACATCAAAAAAAGGGTCAACTCTGATCGAAGATTTGAAGGAAACCTTCGACAACCTCGACAAGTTCTGCCTCAAGCTGAACCCGACAAAGTGCTCTTTTGGAGTTCCTGCAGGAGAACTTCTCGGGTTCTTAGTATCAGCAAGAGGGATTGAAGCCAACCCTGAAAAAATCCAGGCCATAGTGACTATGAGAAAGCCAACAAAGTTGAAAGAAATACAACAGCTAACGGGGCGAGTCGCAGCTTTAAGCAGATTCGTCGCCAGGCTAGGAGAAAAGGCGTTGCCGTTCTATGCATTGATCAAACAGGGGGAAAAATTTCAATGGAACGAGGAAGCAGATAGAGCCTTCGAGAACCTCAAGCGGGCAATTTCGACACCACCGATATTGGTGGCGCCTAAAGAGAAAGAACCTCTCCTCTTATACATTGCAGCCACACCGCAGGTGGTCAAGACAGACCCTAGTAGTCGAAAGAGAAGAAGAAGGCAAGCTTCATGGAGTTCAGAGGCCAAGTATATTTCATCAGCGAATCTGTCACCCTCAAAACAAGCGGTACCCGCAATATCGTAAACCGGCGTATGGAGTATTCACGACAAGAAGAAAATTGCGACACTATTTTTCGGCGCACCCGATAATAGTGGTCAATGAAGCTCCCTTGTCAAATATACTGAACAACCCGAAGCTACGGGTCGTGTCTCCCTTTGGGGAATAGAACTTTCCCCTCGGGACATCACGTATGAAAAAAGAAAGGCAATAAAATCGCAGATTTTACCAGATTTCATTGCAGAGTGGATGGAGCTACAAAACACGGGGCCTCCAGATTTATCGAGAACTTGGACCATGAATTTCGACGGGTCCAAAAGGTTAGAAGGTGCTGGAGCAGGCGTGATATTGGTATCACCTGAAGGCGACAAGTTGAAATATGTCTTAAGGATGACGTTTCCAAATGCGTCTAACAATGAAGCAGAGTACAAAGCTCTCATACACGGGATGAAGATGGCGAAAGCTTGTGGTGCAACCCGATTGAAAATCTTTGGTGACTCACAATTGGTGGCACAGTAAGTTATGAATCAATGTGATGCAGTCAACGAGAGTATGATAGCATATAAAGAGGTGTACAATGAGCTGGAGAAATTATTTGATGGATGCGAGGTAAACCACATCAGCAGGCTGAGTAACGATGAAGCCGATGTTCTTGCAAACATCGGGTCACAGTGTCTCGCGATTCCTCCAGGCGTGTTTTGGGAAGAGATAAGCGAGAGATCAACAAAGCCAGCGAAAATAAAGAAGGAGAAAAAAGAGAAATCCTCGAGTACCACCAACGATACAGTAGAAGAAGAAGAGGAGCAAGAGCTAGTCATGATGGTGCAAACTCCATGGATGCAGGCTTACATATCATACATCCTAAGGAAAACAATACCCGACGATCCAGTTGAAGCAAGGCGAATAATTAGGAGATCAAAAGCTTTTACTGTGGTAAAAGGGGAGTTGTACAAACGAAGCATTTCGGGCGTGCTACAGAGATGTGTTACACCCGAAGAAGGAAGAATCATCCTGAAAGATGTGCACGAAGGAATATGCGGCCACCACGCGAGTAGCCGAGCTATCGCGGCTAAAGTTTTCAGAGCAGGATTTTACTGGTTAACAGCAATCGAGGACGCGAAGGAAATAGTGAGAACTTGCGACGCGTGCCAAAGATTTGCCGCCAAACCTCATTCTCCCGCAGCAGAACTTATGCCAATCCCACTATCTTGGCCCTTTGCTCAATGGGGTCTCGACATGGTGGGAAAACTACACAAAGCTTCGCCAGGAGGTTATGAGTATATGCTTGTCGCGGTCGACAAATTTACAAAGTGGATAGAAGCAAAGCCGATAAATTCACCGGACGGTGCGTCAGCGATTAAGTTCGTGAAAAGCATCGTCTTTAGATTTGGAGTCCCTCATAGCATTGTCACAGACAACGGCAGTAATTTTACGTCCAAGGAGTTCAAAGCATACTGCGCAGAAGTAGGCATCAAATTGAGTTTTGCGTCTGTTGCACATCCACAGACCAACGGTCAAGTCGAGAAGGCCAATGGCATCGTCTGCAATGGTATCAAGAAACGCCTGCTAGGACCATTGGAAAAAGCTCGACATACTTGGCCAGATGAGCTGCCAAGTGTGTTGTGGAGTATCCGAACAACACCAAATACGGCGACACAGGAAACGTCGTTCTTTCTGGTCCATGGAGCCGAAGCAGTCCTGCCGATAGAAATAGAGCATGATTCTCTAAGAGTCACAGAATATGATGAAGAAACCTCGAGAAAAGCTTTGGAGGATGACGTCGATGCACTTGACGAAGCTCGAGACGAAGTCCTGTCACGAGTCGCTTTGGATTGAAGTTGTTGTCGAAGTTCTTGTAAATCTTCCGACAAAGGTTTGCTTGAAGAACCTTCAAGGAGATTATCATCGGCTTTTACTTTCTTCGAGAAGGAAGACGCAGGCGCAGCGTTGGGAGAGCAAGGGTTGGTTGAATAATTATCAAATATTAACTGGAAAAGAAAATCCCAGGATCAATGATAGTACCAAGAGGAATTTCATTGCTTTCTAGAAATTTTACACGGTCATTACAAAAGAAGTTCTCCAAAGGGACTAACAGAGTAATTGTCGCCAAGGCTAGAATGGCGACAACAGCAAAAGAAATAAAGAAAGCAAAATATAGAAAAGGCAAAGGCATTCAATTAGACCTCCGGCCTTGACGAGCTAGGAGTTGAAGATGGTTTGATCCCGAGATAGGCCAGGATTTTCTTCGTATTCAGCTTCGCCGCCTTGATCAATGATCGCCATTTCGCTTGTTCTATCTGTTCCGTGTTGCCCACTTTTGCCCAGTCAATGGTTTGTTGACTATCAGCAACCAAAGCAACAGTGCTTTCAACGGCAACCTTCATATTTTCATGGCGCATCTTCAGCCCAAGATCTTCGGGAGGATTAAAGCACTTGGCAAGAGCAAGGAAAGTTGCGGGCTCCTCTTTCTTCGGGAAGAAGTAGGGGAAGAGCCGTGACAGCCCTGTCCTGGCTTCATCAATGCCCTCACGCGCTTCTGTCCCATGAAATTCAAGGAACGAAACGGCGTCAAGAAGAGGATCATTGTCGGGATCTTCAAGCTCAAATTCCTGAGAGGTCTTATCTGTCAAAATAAAAAGAAAATCCGATCAACAAATAAGTGCAGAAAAGAAAAAATCCAAATGATATGAAGAGGTGCAGATACTTACTAACAAAGCGGCGATTTTGCGTTCTTAGACGTTTGGTGATCGCTTCTTCGCGAGCGGATTGTGCAGTTATGTGCTCGCTTAACGAAGTCTCGGCAGCGTGCAGACGTTTCCGAAGATCTTCGACACTAGCAGCATCAGCCTTGGCTTTGTCAGCTTCTCGCCTAGCTTGAACGGCATCTGACTCGGCTTTCTTACGAGCCTCTTCACATTGCTCTAATTTTTGAGCAAGTGTGTCAGCACGCTCGTTGGCTTCTGCCAGTTTTTCTGTAAAGAAAGTTAAGATTAGATAAAAACGTCGACAACAAAGAAGTAAGGAAGCAGAAGCAAAAGAAGCAGCCAGGCACTACCTTCAGTTTTACTGGCGTAATCACGGTACCCAACGAATTGGGCACCGATGCGAAGAAGCTCTTTGATCATAGGCTATCAAAGAAGGACAAAGAAAGAAAATGTCGGTATGGAAAAATGATGGCATGCAGAAGCAAATGAAGGAAATATAGATAATGACAAGCATATTAAGAACTTACATCATCCAAGAGAGAGCTAGAGGAGCTACTCAATTGAAGAGTAGGCTCCGGGATTGTGGCAATCCTTGCCCTTTTTGGTGAAGGGACAAGGGGGCTTGAAGGAGGAGTAGCAGCGCCGACGTTTTGTTGAGGAGGCGAAGTTTCCTCTCCTTCAACTGGCGTCTCTGAGGCGATTAAAGTATGTGACGTGCTCGTTCGAGCCGCCACATTGGAAGCTGGTACTACTTCTTCATCATTACTACGATTAAAATGTCGGCAATATAAAAAGCAAGATAGACAAAGATCTTCAAGTAAAATAAAAAAAAGAGAAGGGGAACTTACGAGCTGATGAGGGTCTCGAGATATTGATCATAAGCTGCCTTCTGGCGTGAAGGAACAGCTTCTTCGGGCTTGGAGGTGCCGGAATCTTCGGCATCATTCCTTTTCCTTTTGTTCTTTGGGGAAACAGCAGGAGGAGGAGATTGTGCCGACGCAGTGGCTTCAGAGGCACCCTCCTTTTCATCAGATCCCGCAGATTTTCGAGAATCTGCGGGTTCAGTCACAAAAGAGGGGGCATCTTGGTTATCGTCGGAAATAACCGCCCTTTCTTCGACTTCTCCACCTTCAGGAAGGGGAGGAAGCGAAACAAGATTTGGGTGGTCCTGTATAAAAATAAGGAGGGATGTCAAAAAAGGAGTAACAACAAAAATAGCAAGGCAACAACAAATTAAGCGACAATGTTTACCTTAGGAAGCGCATTGGCGGCGCTGTATGGTTTTACACGACAAGTGGAAGGGATGGGATCTTTCTTGTTGAGAGATGAAATTTTTCGGACAAGCCTATCCAAATCCTTGACTTCCAAATTCGTCGACAAACGATCTGTGTCTTCATCGCCAGCATAGTTCCAAAGAGGGTTTTTGCGAGCCTGAAGAGGCTGCACTCTAGTTCTAAGGAAATACGCCGTAATTTGGATGCCTGATAATTCTTTTCCATGAGTATTTTGTAACTCATGGATGCGAGTCATCAGGGCCTCTGTCGAAGTTCTTTCTTCCTCGGTAGCTTCCGCGTCCCAAGAACGGCGGCGAAGGATTTTCTCGGCACCGTCGAAAGGAGGAATATTGTCTTCAGCGCATCCATGGTTTTCTTCCCGAATATACAACCACTTCTTGCGCCACCCTTGAACGGAGTCAGGGAGTTTGACGTCGAAGTAATTGACTGAGGAGCGAACGGAAATAACAACGCCGCCTATATTATAGGCGACATTGGAAGAGCCATTACGGCGACAAAAGAAAATGCGCTTCCATAATGCCCAGTTAGGCTGGACACCAAGGAAGGCTTCGCAGAGGGTGATGAAAATGGAAATATGAAGGATTGAGTTGGGCGTGAGGTGGTGAAGTTGGAGACCATAAACAAAAAGCAATCCTCGAAGAAAAGGGTGAATGGGGGCAGACAGACCGCGGATGAGATGATCAACAAAACTTACCCGATACCCCATTGGAGGGGTTGGGTAGCTTTCTTCACTGGGGAAGCACACCGCTTTGGGTTTCTTGCTAATCCCCAGCTTCTTCAAGAGATTCATGTCCTGGTTCGTGATCTTGGACCTTTCCCACTCCGCGGCTCCTAGATCCGCGGCAGCCATTGATGATTCTGGCGTGCTGTGCCTGGTCAAGCGACGCGGTGGCATCAACAATGGCGGAGGAATGCAGCTGCGAAGGGATGAGCTCTGAGAGTTGTGGGGCGCAGGAGGAAGTTTTGCAGGTAGAAGCAGGGGAACGGCGCGAGCGGAAGTGCTCGAGGTAGAAGAAGGAGATCTTATATAGAGGTGCGGTGAAGCGGCGGACCGTTGGATGGAAAAAGTATGCGGGAGATGATAACCACCTGGAGACGAAGGTAAAAAAGTATTTTAACATTGACGAGGTTATGGAACGTGTGCCAGAAAAAGGGGAGAACATGTGTCCCCCACTTGCACGACGTGTCCATCAGATGAGGAATTTGGACCCACAAGGCAGTAAGAGAAGCGGTAATGGCATGTTTCCAAAACAAAAATCGTGGCTATCATCAGCAACGACGTCATCAAGGTGAAAGAAAAGCTCGACTATGAAGCTTCGAAAGTTTATCGACAACGCAAGATTATTTCGGGAGCCTTTGATCAAATACAAGTTTTTGCCCAAATGCTCGGGGGCTACTCTGGAAAAGAGAAAATTTCGAGTATGACAAGATGGAAATGGCAAGAGCCTATGATCAAATACAAGTATTTGTTCATAGCCTCGGGGGCTACTCCCATCGGGAGCGCTGGTCGCGCACCCGATAAATATAAAAATATCGAGAAGGATTATAAATATAGCGGCAATGGATACTAATCGTGGAGCCTACACCCAAGCACAAGTCCTTGGCTGTAGCCTCGGGGGCTACTCCCATCGGGAACGCTGTTCGCGTGCCCGATGAATTTTTATTAAAAGAAAGAAGTACGAGTGAGTATATTTCGAGTTACACAGTTAACTCTACATATACTCCGATCGGGAAGACGAAATAAGTCATCAAATATGACTCGATAAAATGTGCTATTCCAGCAGCCGAAAAGCACTCGACAAAATATTCTCAGAGCGCTAAAAGTCGCGAATAAATCTCTGAATGCCGCAAAACTTTGTGAAGGTAAGACCCCAGATCCGTTCTGAGCGGCGTGGCACCGTCTCTGACGGTGGATTGCTACTATTTTCCGTATCAACAGATACGAAGAAAAATCCTAACGGACGCGTTAGGTACCCGATAAAATATGACTGGGACTCGACATAATGGTAAGACCTTAAGCGGCACCTGTCGAAGTTTACACCAGTATCCCGAGATCATGTCCAGGGACGTGATTTTGAAGTAGGTTTTTGCGGATTGCCACTAGAGCAGTTAACTAGTACCTGATCCGTCAGATGAACTAGCCCCAATTACCGTTATCCCTGTACAAAATAGTGTTTGCATATCGAAAGATTATGTAATGAGTAAAATTGGAGATTTTCCCTGATTCTTCGATTCAAGAAAAATCTCGGGGCTATCGACATAGGCACCCCCAATGGGCCTGCCAAAGATGGTACCCGAGGTTTAATCAAAGCCCAAGACTCGAAGAATAAGAAGACTTGGAAGCCCATTTAGTGTTAAGGAAAGATAGTTTGTATTAGGAAAGATAGAGATTTGTAATCTTACGGGTTGGGTACGAAACCCTCCCGAACTCCGTAACTTGTGTACTACGAAACCCTCGGCTCCGCCTCCTATATAAGGGGAGTCGAGGGACAAAGAAAGGATTGAATCTATTGTCAACACAACCCTAGTTTTCATAATAGTCGAGTACTTTTCGCCTGAACCTTCGAGATCTACTTGCCCTCTACTTCTAGCAAAACCCTAGTCTACAATCTGTAGGCATTGACAAGTTAATCCTTTGTCAGCTAGATTCTAGACTTGGATGGGTCTCTACAAAAGGTGCACATAGTTTTGACCAGTGTCGGTGGTGACGTCCCCTCTGAGATTCGTTCCCTTGTTGAAGGTGTCTTGATGATGATACTCCATTTCTAGATTGATGCACCATGTCCCTCTGCTTCATGTTGCTCCCCCTGATGGCATGGGCGGAGCTTGCCGTTGTGCCGGTTGTGCCCTGGCACACCCATAATTTTTGTGAAATTTTTTGGAAGCGAAGCATCTATAGAAAATTCAGCTCAAAATAAAAATAGAACTCTAGAAAAAAAAAAGATCAAACGACCCGGCCCTAGTCATGCCCGACCCACTAATGCCTAAGAGCATCTTCACCCGCGCCCCCTAAATAGGCGCTGGCAGCTGCGCCGATAGTGCTCTATTGGGGGAACCGACACTCACTCCCTAATTTGAGGAGTGGCTACACACACCGGTGGTAGGGGTAGAAATGGATAGGATAATTTCCGCGCTGAAACTAGTCCCGGGTCCGTTTTAAGGTGTCCATATCTAATTTGAAAGAATCCGGCGGATTAGGATATCGGATTCTGAAGTGGTGTTTCGGATACGGTAGAGGATATGGTATAACAAATAGCGTGAGGATATGGATTATCTGAAATTTCATTAGGATAATTAGAAGGTTTTAACCGGATATACCGACCTTGTGTCAAAAGCCAAGGACAATATTAGTAGTTACTGAGTTACCGAATTCATTTGGCGAGCATGTTTAGATCTAAATTCTATTAATGCTTGAGTTTTATATTGTATCTTTTTTTCTTAACTATGTGATAGCAAGATAGATAACTTCAAGCACGATGGCTATCACAAAGTAAAGTGCATAAGTAAAGAGCTCAGGTATAGAGATAACCGATGCACGCGGGAGGCGATGATTTATCCCGAAGTTCACACTCTTGCGAGTGCTAATATCCGTTGGAGAGGTGCGGTGGCTTAGTGCTCCTGAACGCCACAAATGGCCTCACCTTGAGGTGTGGTTGCTCGATGCACACCAACGCCACAAAGGCCTCATCCCAAGATGCAGTATTCACACCACACACCGAGCGCCACGAAGGCGCCTCACCTTATTCTCCGGTGACCCTCAGTGGTGGCTCCAGTTATTGGGGGAATAAGAGAGGAAGAACAAATAGGAGAACACAAAGAACTCCAAGATCTAGATCTAGTGTGTTCCCCTCACTTAGAAAGGATATTGATTGGTGAAAATGTAGATCTAGATCTACTCTCTCTTTTCCCTCAAATGGGGGCAATAATTATGGAGGGATTGTGATAAAGAGCAAGCTACTCAAGAACAATAATGGAGGACAGAGAATGTGAGTAGTAACCAGCCCAAGGAGGAAGAAGAGGGCTTTTTATAGCCCCCCCCCCCCCCCGAAATATGGCCGTTGGGACCTTCAAGGGCCGGAATTTCCGCCCCCCCCCCGGGGGACTTCGAAAAACGACTAGGGACTTAAGGGAACTGCTCTCAGTGAGGGGGCCGGACATTTGGTCGGAAATTTTGAAACCTGGACCAGAATTTCCGCACCCCCCCCCCCCCCCGAGAACTGCAGAAACATCAAAACGAGAATAACCATAACTTGAGCATCCGGACTCCTATTTTGATGATCTTGGGCTCATTTCGAAGCTAGTAACAACCTCTAAAATATCATGCAGGGAACCATCATAGTCCAGTAAGGTAGGATAGAAATAAATGATGAAAGTTTTGACCTATCTGAAAAAGACATACCGGTAAAACCTCCAACCTTTAAAATGCAACAAGTTGCCCGTGCAAAAACCATTTTTTGATGAATTAGATCTTGTCATGAGAATAAGCACAAGCTCTAAAACATCACATGGCTAAGATCCAAATAACAACCAAGAAAGATGATGCAAGGATGCAAAGATTTGAGCTCTCCGAATGATACGATCGAGTTACTCACCGAGAGCCCTTTTGATAGTACGGCAACTGTCGTCATGGTGAACAGACGGATGCCATAGGATGGCTTAAGTTGGGGCCGAATGGACGCTAGAGGATGCGGGGGAGGGTTTGGTAAACATATGGATGGATCTCGGATGGATTCCGGTATCTTTATTGAAGAACTTGGCCTTGGCCAGAGGTAGAAGATGAACAGTACAAGCTCTATGAACTAGGGTTTCTCTCTATCAACTAATGGTCTCCTGAAGTTCTGCCTATCGTCTGCTCCGCGCAAGGGAGTGCCCCCTCTCCTTATATAGGGGAGAGGGTGGCTTACAAGGGAAGGAACCCTAATGGTATCTTTGACTAGACAAACTACTTTACAAAGCTTCTTTGGCCTCAGGTGACGCTGGTATGTCTTTAATCGGGGAGCTGTGACGTCCTCCGGATGCTTTAACGTCATCATATGCTTTGGCGCCAGGGCTTCGTTTAAAGTTACTTTGCTTAGCTCATCCTTGTCCTCTTGCCTTGGAGAGCATCTTTTACCAGAGTGCCGACAGGCTACAGTGAAAATCATACTGTACTCCGGTACCTCTCTTGTTTACTAAGTTCCGGTATACCCCTCCTGGGATACCGGTAGGTTTGAACTTGGCTCTTGCCAAACTCACCAAAACCATCCGGATCGATCTACAATCCGGCATCTTTAAGATAGAAACATGGCTACTTTGCCATGCCTTTGGCCTACCGGGGACCATCCCCCCTGATACGTCGCAAACGTATCTATAATTTCTTATGTTCCATGCTACTTTTATTACAATACTTGAATGTTTTATACATACTTTACAACATTATTTTACATTTTCCGGCACTAACCTATTAACAAGATGCCGAAGTGCCAGTTGCTGTTTTCTGCTGTTTTTGGTTTCAGAAATCCTAGTAAGGAAATATTCTCGGAATTGGACGAAATCAACGCCCAGGGGCCTATTTTTACACGAAGCTTCCAGAAGACCGAAAGGGAGACGAAGTGGGGCCACGAGGTGGCCAGACACTAGGGCGGCGCGGCCCTGTTTTCTGGGCCCCTCGCGTCGCCCCTTGACCTACCCTTCCGCCTACTTAAAGCCTCCGTCGCGAAACCCCCTGTACCGAGAGCCACGATACGGAAAAACTTCCAGAGACGCCGCCGTCGCGAATCCCATCTCGGGGATTCGGGAGATCGCCTCCGGCACCCGCCGGAGAGGGGAATCATCACCGGAGGGGCTCTACATCATCATGCCCGCCTCCGGATTGATGCGTGAGTAGTTCATCCTTGGACTATGGGTCCATAGCAGTAGCTAGATGGTTGTCTTCTCCGCTTGTGCTTTCATTGTTATAGATCTTGTGAGCTGCCTAACATGATCAAGATCATCTATTTGTAATGCTACATGTTGTGTTTGGCGAGATCCGATGAATAGAGAATACTATGTTAAGTTGATTATCAATCTATCATATATGTGTTGTTTATGTTCTTGCATGCTCTCCGTTGCTAGTAGAGGCTCTGGCCAAGTTGATACTTGTAACTCCAAGAGGGAGTAATTATGCTCGATAGTGGGTTCATGCCTCCATTGAATCCGGGACAGTGACAGTAAAGTTCTAAGGTTGTGGATGTGTCGTTGCTACTAGGGATAAAACATTGATGCTTTGTCTAAGGATATTTGTGTTGATTACATTACGCACCATACTTAATGCAATTATCTCGTTGTTTACAACTTAATACCGGAAGGGGTTCGGATGATAACTCTGAAGGTGGATTATTTAGGCATAGATGCATGCTGGATAGCGGTCTATGTACTTTGTCGTAATGCCCTGATTAAATCACATAGTAATCATCGTTGATATGTATTGAATCTTTATTTGTCAATTGCTCGCTCCGTAATTTGTTCACCCCAGCATGTTAGTTATCTTATTGGAGAGACACCTCTAGTGAACTGTGGACCTCGGTCCATTCTTTTACATCTGAATACATTCTACTGTTTTTACCGTTCTTTGCAAACAAACACCATCTTCCACTCGATACGCTTAATCCTTTGTTTTCAGCAAGCCGGTGAGATTGACAACCTCACTGTTACGTTGGGGCAAAGTACTTTGATTGTGTTGTGCAGGTTTCACGTTGGCGCCGGTTTCACTGGTGTTGCGCCGCACTACATTCCTCCACCAACAACCTTCACGTGCTTCTTGGCTCCTACTGGTTCGATAACCTTGGTTTCTTTCTGAGGGAAAACTTGCTGCTGTGCGCATCACACCTTCCTCTTGGGGTTCCCAACAGACGTGTACATCTACGCGCATCACCCCCCCCGACATTAGTCCCCGAAGCTGGTATAGTCCGGCAGACTCTGTCTGACGGACCATGCCAGGTTCCCGAACCAATCGTACCGGATTATTTCTTCCGGTTTCCATTTAAACTCTTCCGGCTCATCTGCCGGACTTAAGTCACCACAACACCTCAACCGAGCCACTAGTATCTTTTCCCGGTAGCTCACCTATTTAAGTCTCCTCGGCGAAGTCGAGAATATAATGGGAACTGTGCATGACAGACATGCGTACTGTTTCTGATGCGCCAGTGTCATGGGTCACTTCCCTTCGACTTCTGCGCTCGCATTTAATGTGCCACACCGGATCCTCGCTGCCGCTCCGGATCCATGCAGCCTCCCTGTGGCATCTTAATTCCTCGCGTGTATCCGCGTGCCATGTGGCGGCCCACAAGGCGAAGCGCCGCGGGCCCAGCGGTTGCCGGCCCACGATCCTCTTCTCTATTTAAGGGCTGGGCAGTTCCACTCCGCCATCTTCCTCGCGTTCTCCACTTCCAGAGCACACGAAGCCCTCGCCGTTTGTGCTCCTGCTCCTAGTGCTCGCCTGCGCCGCCGAAGCTCTGCTCTCCGACGAGCCTCCGAAGGAACTCCTCCAGGCTCTGCTCCGCCGTGATTCACTGCTTCCCGCTCCGTATTTGCTGCTCCGGTCTTCGTACGGCAAGCTCCTCTTCTTCTTCGCCACCGTCGTTAGCCGCTAGCCCGCTGAACTTTGGCGGGCCATCGTCTTCGTCGTTCTCCGCCGCCGCTCTCAGGTTGGTCCTTCGGGCGATGTTCCTTTTCCTCCTCTGTTTCTTTATTCTTGGGCCGGTAGGATATTTATTCCCTCTTTTTCCGTGTTTTTTCTCTTACTCGTAGATGTTCGCGAGGGGCGAGATCCGGGGAAACTGTTTGTAGGTAGATCTTGAACTTAGTCATGTCTTCCGAGGAATACATATCGGAAACCCCCGGTAGAAGCCACCAGAGCGAGAGTCCCACCGTTTCTTCCGGAGGGGAGACTCCGGTGATCCAAGCTTCCGACGGGCTCACGGCCGATATGGCCCAGACGGAAGATGACACCGGCAGCTCCGCTCAGCTTACCGGTAACCAGGGAGAAGCCGGCAGCTCGAGCTTGTACGCCGGCATAGACCTGGACTCCTACACACGCGGGGCTTGGATGGGCTCTGACGTGACTCAAGCGGAAATCGATTGGCTCTACCACTCCCGGAGGATACCAGAAGAGGTTTGGTGCCGCATCCCTGGCGAGGAGCTTCAACCCGTGACTCGGCCAGGAGAATACGTGGTCTTTGCCGCTCATTTTGAGCACGGCCTAGGCCTTCCGGCGTCGGATTTCTTCCGGCGCTTCCTTGACTTCTACGAGCTCCAGCCCCACCACCTTCCAGGCAACGCCGTCTTCTACCTTTCTTCCTTCGTCGCTTTCATGGAGGGATACTGCGGTATCACTCCTTCCGTAAATAATTTCTCCTTCTTCTACTATCTCCGAAAGAATTCTCTTCAAGATAGAAAACTTCCGTACCCCAAACCCTTCGTCCGATGCGGGGGGTTGCATCCTGTCGCCCCGTCAAGGGAGAAACTTCTTTAAGCTTGCCGGTCTGGAATCTGTCCGGACCTGGCAAAAGTCTTTTTTCTATGTCCGGAACGGTGGCCCGGATGACTTCATCAACCTTCTGGAATACGTTCCCGGGCCCCCCTCCATGACAAACTGGCTCCACTACCCCCGGGATGATAGGGAGTCCCAGCGGGTGGCCCAATATGTTGACAAGAGCCACGAGGAGACCAACCTCTGCGCCGAGGATATCATGAGGACCTTCCTCTCCCGCCGGGTGCTGCCGCTTCAGCGCCGCGACCACAAATTTACCAAATGTCGGGCCTGAGGGACCCGACAAGAATAACCACTCACACGCTGAGCGCTGCTGACTTGGTCCTTAAGGCCAAGCAGATTTGCCAGAACCCGCTGAGCCCTAGCGGGAAATACAGGATGATTCCTTATAGCCGCAGCAACCCTCCTCCATCTGAAGTAAGATCTTGGGGCTTCCGGAAAACCTTTTACCGGTACCCGTGAACTTTTTACTGACTTGTTCTTAGTTGTTACAGAACTTCCGTCGGAGCGAGAGGGAGGTGCTGGCCAGCTACGCGCCCAACCGGCGCTTCCGCGATGACAGCGAGCCCGACCCCTACACGAAGAAGCACCAGATGGGCCCCACCTACACCAAGCTGCCTGGTAACTTCCCAACTCGTTCGGCAAACAATTCCGGTTCTGACGACGAGGTCACTATCCTTGAGGTATATTGTCCACCTCTTTTTTCCTTATAAGGTTGTTTTTCTATAGCTCCTCCTTCAACCGGTGCAACTCCTCAGGTTGTTGAGCATGTTGCTCCCCTGCAAGCCGAGGTTGGCCAGGAGTTCCTGGACAACTTGGCCTCTCGGGGTCGTAGGAACAGAGCCCCGGCTCCTGATGCCGGTTCCAGCGAAGCTGCTCCTCGGGGGCGCAAAAACAAGGCTCCGGCCCCTGAGGCCGGCTCCAGCGAAGCTCCCCCCGCCAAGCGCTCCAAGGACAGCGGCAGCAAGCCCTTCACCAAGAAGCATTATCGCAGCCGGATGCCGGTTGCCAGCGGGTAAGCTTCCGGTTCTTTCTCCTTTGTCCTTTGCTCTTGATTTTCTCCCCTTCACTGTTCCTCCTAACTTTCTTTTTCTTTTTCTCAGGCTTGCTCTAAGCCTCACCAGGAGCGCCCCAGGCATGCCTCCGGAAGCTCATGCCGGTGTCACCAGGACTTCCTCTCCTCCTCGATCTAGCCCGGTACCATCTGGTACCGACAAATCTCCAGCCTCCCCTCTGGGAGGCAACACAAGTGCGGGGTGCGCGGCCCCTGAACCTTCTCATCACCGCGCGGAGAGGTATTTCTTTTCCCCTCCAGAGACTGAAGACACCGGCGCCAGCAACATTGGCGCCGGAAAGGAAACACCGGAGCGGGCGGAACTTCCGGTTCCCCCTGCTCCAAAGAAGAAGAAGAAGACCACCGCCTCCCCTACTAAGACCGCGCTAGAAACTTCTGCGCAGGCAAGCCCGTCACCGGCCAAGAAGACACTGGATGCTCCCGCGCCAGCCAAGGACGCACCCTCAGCTCCTCCAGCAGCTTCAACCGGCAAGGCCGCTCCCGCCGAGCCTGCTCATCTAGAAGGCCCCACTCTTACCGCCCAGCAACTTGCTGCGGTGGTGACAGCAGCGACCGCGCCTCCTTCCGGCTCGCAGTCTCTAGTGTTGCATGCCGGCCACGCCGCCGTTGCGGCCAGCGAGAAGGCCTCAGCTGGGCTGGATCACTGAGCTCAACCGCGGCAAGCTCAACCTGGGCCCGCTGCTGGCCTACGCCGAGAAATGGAACTCGGCGGACTTGTCCCCGGCAACCCGCGGCCTGGGCAAGGACTGTAATATCCCAGGTTTAGAGGCTATAAAATGAGAGAACACCAAAGTGTGCATTGCATTCATGCATAGAAAATCCAGGGAATTTTTGCGCTTTCAAATAAAACTTACCACGTGAATCGAAGTTTCACTTGACTTGCTGGAATTGAAGTAGATCATCAAGTCAAGCGCTATAAACTTCACTGTGATATTTGCTAAAACCTTGTTTTGGGTAGAGAGGATTTGATCTAGAAGCTAGATCAAATGGAATTAGTTTTGACAACAAACAATACCTTAAGTAAGGGTCAACTACAAGATCTTATAAAAGATCTCAACATGACATTCCTTACAACAACACATGAATAATTATTCAACCATAAATCAAATAATTAAGAAACTATTCTTTAATTGTCTTTTCCATATCTTTACTAAATAAATGTTTCTACCATGATTCTCATGGTGTATCTTCAACTACTTTTGTGTGTAATATAATTCAATTCTAAACTTATTAACAAATAAGGTAAATCACAGGGTCTAAAGTGCATAAAGGCCACACATTCTTATTTAAATCATAACTTATTAAATATATGGAATATCATAAAAGCTGAATCCATTTACATTACAAATTATAGTTCAAACTATTTGAATAAAACTACTCATGAGTATTTTGAAACTCATATGATCATGCCTTGGTGCAATCAAACACCAACTATTCAAAATTGAGGAATAACCTTCAACATTGACTTTTTGACCGATATTATAATATAAATCCAATCAAATATGATATAGTGACTCATCCACAATAATAAAACCATCCACAAGATATTTAGTAACAAATGCCACTTGGCTATCCAAAGATAAGTCATATGAGAGGATAAGGATCATGCCACATGGGATGAAAATATCTCCATCCCCAAGGCTTGCCACCTCATGCTCAAAGGATTGCTATGGATGAGGGCATGACAACCAAGCACCTTACTCATCAAACCAAAACAAGAGTCACCCACCTATGTGTCATGATACTAGAGCTTGCCCAAGCCTATAAAAAGAGCCACACCCTTCATCCATTTGATCATCTTGTAGCATGATACAAGGATACCAACACATAGAGCCACTCCCTACATTAGCTAGGATCAATATGAAGAAGCTAGGAGGTGGAGGCATGCCACAAGATGCAGGTTTATCAGATTTCCAGAAGAGCAAGCTACATAAGATACCAAGGTAGAATCCCTAGGCAAACCATATATTTTGAGAATCATATCATCTTCTCTTGAGTAGGACCTTAGGCTATTAGAAGACATTTAGAAGTGAGAGAGAATATAGATGCTAACCATAGCCATGACTATCTTAGAGAATATTAGAGTAGTATTAAATCTTACTTGTTCAAACCAACCTTTAATCTTGGAGGTGAGAGCCATATCCTATTCATGATCACCACTAAAACCCTAGATCACATTGAATTTCAATCCAAGTATCACTTGGGATTATAAGTAGAACCCTGCCATGCCTCATGCCTATTTTATACTTCAATTAGTGAAGCATCACCAAAGCTCTAAACCTTTCACATAGGATTTACTCCACATAAAATATTAAGCCCTAACTTGTGCATCATGGATCACAAGTATAAACCAAGCTCTATATATAATTAAGGACTAAATACCATTTGGTGAGTAGAGTGAACCAATATCCAATTCTGTTTTGCTTTCCAAAGAGATTGCTTTGTGAACCAAAGGAAATAGTATTTTATAAAATAGAATCACCTTAGCAAGTGAATTGAATGAGCATAGGATTTATCTTAATTGAGTTAAACTAAAATTTGTGAGTCAAGATTAGTAATCATAGAGATTATCCAAACCATCT
Source organism: Lolium rigidum (assembly GCF_022539505.1). Lineage (NCBI taxonomy): Eukaryota > Viridiplantae > Streptophyta > Magnoliopsida > Poales > Poaceae > Lolium > Lolium rigidum. Next base: position 139,146,384 of record NC_061513.1, on the reverse strand, counting down.
TGTTAAACCCTAAGAAATCATCACCCACATAAAATCATGAATTAATCCCATTCCCTTTGCTATTTGTTAAGCCCTAACCATAAATAACTTACATGTGAGTAATCACTATGGTTAAGCACTATAAAAATAGAATATGTTCACCATGCACATGTTCTACATTCCAAATCATTTAAACAGATTTGATTCCTAAATTAAATAAGAGTTGAGATGAACCCTAAAATTTTATCAATTTGAATTTTAACTTGTGCCTCATAAAAACCCAAAATTAATCAATTAAAAAATGGTTGTTTATAAACAAAACAATACAGTGAGTAGCATTATCAAATTTTTGTGATATTCAAATATTTTATAACCTGTAAAACAAAACAGAATTCAAATTTGAATTCAAACAACAAAATAGAAAATAGAAAAGAAAACAAAAATTTGAAAAAGGAAAAGAGAGGGAAACCTACCTGGCTTACCTGGACCGCAGCAGCCCGAAGCCAACCCAACAGCAGCCCACGTCGAAGCCCAGGAGCAGCCTAGCCCATGACCAAATACCGTTTCACGTGCGTCAAGAATCGTGCGTGGAGAGATGTCTTCGTCGTCGTCGTCTCCGAGCTCGACAGCACGGCAGCTCCAGTAGACGCCGTTCTCGTCGATGATAAGGTCGTCCCGGACGCCGAAAAAGCTTCCAGAACCACTCCCTATACCTCTCGCGTCCGAGCATATCCAGAAGCAAAAGATCTTCGCCCATAGGAACCCTCCAGACACCGCCACCTCTCAACCATGGCCGTCGTCGTGTCGAGGCCACAGAGCTTCCCTTGGCCTATAAATAGGGGGAAGGGCCACGCCGTACACTCCTGGTTCACCTCCACCACTCCATTGCTGCTCAGACAACCTTTATCTCTCACGCCCATCTGTTCTCTGTCGCCAGCGTCGATCAAGAACACGGCGGAGGAGGCCACCCTAGCCTCCGACACATGGTCCAGGAGGAGCGCCTGGACTCTAGGAGCATCTGGGAGGAGCCCAGCATCTAGGGGAGCCGTGTAGCGGATCAATTTCATTGATCCCTTTTGCAGCACATCGCCGGGAAATGGTCAATCGCCGTCGTCTCCGTCAGCAATCGTCGTCGTCGACCACGCCGTCGTATTCAGGGTGAGCTCGCACATCTAATGAGCCAGATCTCGCTTCCTAGCTCCGTCTCTAGCCCGATTTTGATATCTCGCCAGAGTAAACCGCCGCGGGTCATGGTCGCCGGCGTAGCTCCGGTGATCCCCTTTCGAAACCAACACCACCATCATGACCAGTGAGTCGAGGGGATTCGTTTAGTGTAAATCGCGTGTCCCGGGAGGCAGTAGATCGGCGGCGCTATTTCCATCTGGTCGCCGGCGTCAAGCCGCCGGCGAAGCTGACGTGGTCAGTTGGCCCCACGCGTGGCTGTTGACTAGTCTTCGCCAACGTGGCGGTCGACGTGGCTTAGACCCCACCTGTCTGTGACAGTAGCTAGGTATGAATCGGTATCTTTAGCAATTTCGATTTACTTTTAAAAACCAGTAAATATCTGAAATTTTGTTAAATCATATAAAATTCATTTCAACTCAGAAAAATATGAATAATATATCAAAATGCTCACAAAAATAAACTCTATTCAAATAAAATACTCCCTCCGTTTCATTTTATAGTGCCTATAGTTTTTTGGCACGGAAATTAGCACAAGAGTGTTCTTTACACAAGACCCCCTAGATTAACGATTTGAGATCAGAGTAAAATGAGGGAAATCGGTAACTTCCTAAATGAACATAACAAATCCTACAAATCTCTCTGATTGACTCTCCATATATGTGCAACCAGGTTATATTAAGGAAATAAAAACATTGCTTCCTAAATCTAAGGAATCGTTGGGGTCATGCATTAGGAATCTCAATTAATTGTTTCCTTTTTGTATGGATTTTTTTCACGCATGTAGAGGGGGTAATTGAAAAAGTGCCAAGCTACAACCTTATATTCTGAAACAAATATCAAAAATCTATAGGCGTTATAAAAAGGAACGGAGGGAGTATAAAATAAAAATGTGTGTCAAAATAAAAATTCACTTATTTTTAGCTTTATTAATTATGCCTTTTCATTTGTTTTAAATACAATTTAAATTCAACAATTAGTAAAGTTTCAAAATTAAATATTATCCATTCGAGTAAGTAAATAGAATGTTAAGATTAATTTTCTTGATCATATTTTTCATCAATTAAAATATTAGTGGTAATTCATAAACCCTAATTGCAAATTACCATTTACTAGTTCTTTAAATAATAATAAAATCAAGAAAATGTTAAAAAGCCAATATTAATTTGGAACTTAAATATTGTGAACCCAAACATTTTTAATTAGCAAGTTATTATTTTAAAACCTAACAATAATTAGGAAACCCTGATTTCTAATTAAACCCTAACTAGTATTTGTCTTAATTCTTAAACCTTTTAAATAATTAAATGTTAAGGCTATTGTTAATTTTGTTCAAAGTACTTAATCACATTAATTATAGTACCAACTATTATTTTTAGAATAATGTCACAATTTAGGAACCTAGTTCTAAAATAAATACAAACCCAACCTCATTATTTTATGTGATCATCCCAAATTGTTTTAACCCTAAAACCCTAGTTGTATATCACATGTGATCATGTGAATTTCACTTTACATTTAGAAACTTAATTAGCAACAAATACATGCATGCTCATGATCCACTAAAATAAAACCAATTCACTTAAGAGTGTCATCTCATGTCTTTATTTTTAAGGGATTTCTATTTTCGTGCCCTCGGCTCCTTAGTTGTACTCAGTTTTCCCCAGATCCTTAGTTTTTCCTCAGTTTTCCCCAACCCCTTGTCTATAACCCGCAGAAAGAGCTCGGACGGAAGGAATCCCGTTTAGTTGACGTTGGTTGGTGCCGGCAAGTGGGGCCGCTGTTGGTGCCCCGCAGTGGACACGTCTCCACTTATCCGGATCATCGTGGGACCCACAACTTGTCCACGTTAGCGCGCCGGACCCACAGCTTACCCAGGTGACCGTTGCAAAATGGGAGCCCGAGCTAGCCCGCGCCGTGCCCGTGCCATTGCTTCCCCTTTCTTTCTCCGCGCCCCATTGTTCTTCTTCTCCGCCGGCGGCGAGCCCTTCTCGCGCACGCGGGTGATGTCTAGTTTCTCTTCGACCTCCCGTTCTTCATGGCCGCAGTATGGACCCGTGCCTTTGACAAGATGCCCCGACTGCCCACGCCGGGAGCCTCCGAAGCGGTTGATGCCGTAAGACGGACGAGAACGGCAACCGTGGACGTGAGTTCGTTGCATGCGAGAGCTTGCCATATAGAGAGGGGATAAGGTTAGATCTCGCTCCAATTTCTCTGTTTTCTCTCGATTTTCTTGTTATTCCCTCGAATTTGGGATTTAGGGTTCACGTTGTTGTTTTCGGATCTTGAAGAAATGCGGGCATTTCGAGTGGATCGATGTGTACGTTCGGAGGCTTCGGTTGCGAGGAATCAATTGGCGCTATTGGGGGCGCAATTTGGGAGGGGGGGACTTCGTCGTAGAGAATGCGGCGGAGAGAGGAGCCGTTCCGATTAGGGACCTTCCGATTATGCCTAATGCTCCCAATGCGAGCCGGTGGAAGTGAAGGGAGAACTGAAGAAAATGAACAAGCGATTAAGGCAGCTGATCGAGTTGAAGAAGCAAGCTAATCTGATGGCTGGTTGTTTTTTTTGTTGTATAATTACGATCGGATTCTTATCATTGCTCACCGGGCGCTAGAAGTTGTTACAAGGGATACCTTGTTACAAATCCATTATTCGATTACATGTACTTGTAGTTGTTTTCAAAGTTAGTGTGTGCATTCACCGAAATTACCAACTATATTCCCTAAAAGAAAAGGAAAGCTAAAGATAGTTGATAATTGTTAGAGGGGTGACAAATAATGCAATCCCCGAAATCCGCAAATATGTATGCCTCATGTTTACACCAAAATTATACCACTTTTAGGCCTTTCCAAAATACCAATACCATATCCCAAACTATATTCCCTAAAAGAAAAGGACAGCTAAAGATAGTTGATAATTGTTAGAGGGGTGACAAATAATGCAATCGCCGAAATCAGCAAAAATGTATGCCTCATGTTTATAACAAAATTATACCACTTTTAGGCCGTTTCAAAATACCAATACTATATCCCAAACTATATTCCCTAAAAGAAAAGGACGACTAAAGATAGTTGATAATTGTTAGAGGGGTGACAAATAATGCAATCCCCGAAATCCGCAAATATGTATGCCTCATGTTTATACCAAAATTATACCACTTTTAGGCCTTTCCAAAATACCAATACCATATCCCAAACTATATTCCCTAAAAGAAAAGGACAGCTAAAGATAGTTGATAATTGTTAGAGGGGTGACAAATAATGCAATCGCCGAAATCAGCAAAAATGTATGCCTCATGTTTATAACAAAATTATACCACTTTTAGGCCGTTTCAAAATACCAATACTATGTCCCAAACTATATTCCCTAAAAGAAAAGGACAGCTAAAGATAGTTGATAATTGTTAGAGGGGTGACAAATAATGCAATCGCCGAAATCAGCAAAAATGTATGCCTCATGTTTATAACAAAATTATACCACTTTTAGGCCGTTTCAAAATACCAATACTATATCCCAAACTATTCTCCACCGACAGAGAGAGAGAGAGAGATGGGTGGCCACGAAGAGAGAGAGAGAGAGAGAGAGAGGTTGCCACGAAGAGACGGATAGGGGTATACTGCCCGTTAGATCAGTGGATCAACGGTTCGTGGAGTCGATCCGTGTGACAACGGCTCAACCAATCAGGATAAGTTTGGGCTTCTCAGAGCATTTGTGACAGTACTTGAGGGCAAAACTGAGTAGTACTAAGAATCCAAGGGCACATAAATAGTAAATAGACTAAGGGATTCAAACAAAACAATTACAAAATGAAAAATGTGTTTTGTACAATATAATTCATATTGGGCTACATCAAATTATTTGCAATTCAAATATACATGAGTGTGACAATTATGGCATCATTTAGACAAACTATGTTTTGGGAAAGATGTTTTGCAAAGGGGTTTGGGTGGAAAACCATGCATCTTCATAGCTACACTAGTGATTCTGAGAAGTGGCAATTTGTGGTAAAACTTGATTTATATATGTTTGTTAAGGTTTTCTAGGTGGCAGGTTGCGTAGGAAGACTCCATGAGTAGTTGCCACTATGTTTTTATTTTTTTTGGATTTTTTGCGCATGAAATGACTCAATTAGCTATGTTAATCTCATTTGTTGACTCTCTCGTTGACCAGCTACTTGAGGGTAAAACTGAGTATATTGCACTTGCCGGTCTAAGTCCTCGAGGGGAAAACCGAGTACGGATAAAATTTCCGTATAAGGCCCGAGGTTATAACCGAGTACACCAAACGTCCCAGGGTTAGACTCGTGTAGCGGTGCACGCTGCAGCCATGCATAGCGGACGCGTGTTGCGGTACACGCCACCTTCGTCTTTATAGAGCCCCTCTTTCTCTCCCTCGACGCATGTTCTCACTGGCTCACTGCAACCGCCTCTCCTGTCCCATCATCTTCTCCACAACCGAAGAAAAACCCCGAAGAAAACCGCCGGCGATGGAGAAGAATGAGATGCCCATTGTCGGCGCATCGGCCGCCGCCCCGTCCGGGCCCCTCGTCGCTGCTTCCAACGTAGCAGCCGGCGCATCGGCCGCCGCCCCCGTCCGGGCCCCCGTCGGCTGCTTCCAACGTAGCAGCCGGCGCATCGACCGCCGCCCCGTCCAGGCCCCTCGTCGCTGCTTCCAACGTAGCAGCCGGCGCATCGGCCGCCGCCCCGTCCGGTCCCCGTCGATTGGGACCCGTACGAACCAGTGCAGTACGACGCGCCGGAGAACCCCTACGACACCACCATCGTCGACTACGAGCCGGAGGTAACCCTTTGTTCCCTTGTTCTTATCTCATTTCAATCATTTTGTGATAGATCTAGCGTTATTACGGTTCGTCTGTTCCTAGTTCAATCCTTTTGTGTTAGATCTTGCGTTATTACTGTTCGTCTCTTCCTAGTTCAATCCTTTTGTGTTAGATCTTGCGTTATTACTGTTCGTCTGTTCCTAGTTCAATCCTTTTGTGTTAGATCTTGCGTTATTACTGTTCGTCTGTTCCTAGTTCGATCCTTTTGTGTTAGATCTTGCGTTATTAGTGTTTGTGATTTGCTTTTGTTTCAGATTTGTGCCGATGATGATGAATATTTGGGCATCCCTAAATTGATTCAGGGTTTGGTCGATAAACAATTGGTGTGTACAAATTTGTTGTGCATGATCTTTGGTTTACTTACTCAAATCCTGGATATAAGTGTGTCCAATGTAACCGAGGCTACCTCTTTTTTCGAGCCCATATTATCATGCATGATTTTTTGTTCACTCTCTCGTTCAATCATCGTTGCAATTGACTCCGTGTTTTTTGCACGATCTTTGGTGCTACGTGACAGGTGGAGAGCAGCGACGTCGACAACGACGACGAGTCCTTCCACACCAAGACTCGTCACGTCCTCAGGAGGCTGCAGTCCGGCCAATACGGTCGCCCCTTTGCTCGAGGCATTTACAAGTGCCCCTTCTGCAACAGGAGGCTCTTCGACACCAACTTCAACACCCTGCTGAACCATGCTGAATCCATTGGCAGATATGGCGCTAGAGTTGGAAGGACCGTGAACGTGCATGCGTACATGGCCAAACACAAAGCACTTGGGATTCACCTGCGCAACCTCCAAGCGAGTCACACGCGCCACCTGGAGGCGTTGAACGTGCCTACTGCACTCTCTGTATGTGACTCGCTCTATCCGTAGAGCAGCTTAAATTCATGTAAAATGTAGCTTATGTTGGATCTATCGGTACTACATTTGGATCTATCCTGAATATATCTATGCTATGTTGGTTGCCGTATGCAGCTTATCCTATATTTTCTCTCCGGATTTGTGCCCTAGATTTCCTACCCGATTGGGTAAAAACGAAGGCATAAAGAAATGAATGGCGTTAAAAAACAGAAGGAGAAGCTTCTCTAGATTTGCTACCAATTTGGGCTATCAAATATGAATGAGATCGAGCGATAGAGAGGAAAAAGGTACATTGAAAACCGCTAATCCGGGCGAAAGAGACGAAACCACTCGTGCCCCCGTCCCGGACCCACACGGCTCCACACGCTACGGCCCTACACGCTACGGCCCCACAAACACGGCCTCGTCCTGTCCCACGCGGTCCCTTCCTACCAGCCCCACACGACGCGGTCCCACACGACGCGACCCCACAAACGACACGACCCCACTCGTCAGCACGCAACGGTCAACTTAACGGATTCCTTCCGTCCGAGCTCCTTCTGCGGTTCAGACAAACGTTTGGGTAAAACTGAGGAAAAACTAAGGAGCTGGGGAAAACTGAGTACAACTAACGAAGCAGGGGCACGAAAATAGAAATCCCTATTTTTAATTAAACCTATATGATCCACTAGTGTTCCATAAGAGCAAACCCTAGCTTGTTACTATCTATATCACCATTAACCATCATTCTTAGTATCACACCATTGAATCAATCTCAACCATCAAACTCTAGTAGAACCATAATGATGAACCTTAGTACCAACCCTGGGTAGCAATTCACATAACATGCTCCTATCCAACTAAACTCTATTCATGAAATAATAAACCATCTAGTTTAAAAGCCATTAGTGATTACTTAGTGAAGCAAATATGAAGCCATAGTAAACCTTAATACCTAATTCATAGCATTACCTTGAATCATCCTTTGATATGATGCTTAGAAGAAACCATAATAATAAACCTGCCAATACTTGTTGTTTTAGATCCATCCAACTTAAGAACCTAACTAGTCCCTAATAATGAACTAAATGAAACTAATAGTAAACCCTAGAAGCATATAGCTCCTATATATATAGTAGTTCTTTTTCTTATATAACCTGTTCTTCAAAAGTTATTCTTTTCAAGTACAAATATCAATCAAACCATAGAAGCCCATCGTTCTTATGTGAAATACTTACTATTTCTCAATTAACATGTTCTTCAAAAGTTATTCTTTTGAAGCATAGTATAAGTGATCATCAACTATGTACAGTAGAACTTAAAACTGACAACTACTCTTGACTTGTTAAGCAACCACCATTCCTTATTGTGTATGTTTGTTATGATGCATAATATCACTTGTTTATGCTATTAATATCACCAACCCTAATAAGAACCTTGTTTGAGAACCATCCTAAAGGTGCAACACACACTAAAGAAATCTTTACAACTCATCAATCCTAAATCATCGGGGTTAGGTTACATTCGGGACGATTGCATCTCATACTATGCATTATAAGCATCTTTGCCAGTTCTTTAAACATTGTCCTTACCGGACGATGATGGTATTTCAGAATTTGGAGTTCTCACGTATCAAAGCTTTTGCCAGCATAATCTTGCAGTCAAGAAAGGCAAGTTCATCGCTTGCTCATGTCATTTGATTATTTTTATCAAATTATATGCAAAGTACTATACTTATCACTCTTGCATTGAAAAGCAAATATTAATTTTACAATTATGAATATGACTATGTGGTGGGCAATGGAACCATGGTATGTGTTGATTGGTGGAGGTTCCATTGCACGGGTACTATTCATCTAGGATTAAGTACCAATGCCAGTCCGAGTGATTCTAGCGCCGTACATATCGCGTTGACCATAAGATCTATAATGGCTCTGGGGAAGCCAGCTGTATCTTTTCCCTCTCGCATGCCAACGGACTGGTGATAAGGGTTGCCCGTATCAATCTATCTTTGGTAAAGGTGGGGACATGTGGTCCTGCACAGTCTACCATTAGATACAGGAGAGGGTAGACTTATTATTGGTCTATGAAGGATTGTAAGGGTTGTCCGGATCAGTCTATCTATGGTGTATAGGACAGGGCACATAAGTTGTTCGGATCAGTCAACCTTAACGGTATAGGAGAGAACAAGTGCCTGTGTTAGTCTACCCATAGATATAGGAGAGGACAGACTTACAAAAGGGTGGGTCTGCGAGGTCGCGGAGAAGGCGGTGTGGGCTTGGATCTTATACCTGACCTCACACCAAAGGAAGTGTGAACGAGCAAGCTACTCGGTTGGCAACAAGGTTAAGTTATCTTATGGGAAAAGTAACGCACCTCTGCAGAGGGTATCAAAAATTGTGGCTGTCACTCCCTGTTCCGGGAAGGGAACTGCGAACGCAGCAGGAAAGGAACTCCATGAAGTTCTAGTCAACCTGTGAAGACTGACGGGCATAGTTTTCAGAATAAAATAAACCTTTTGAAGAAATGATTATGAAAACTTGCATTCGCCTATGTGTTGTGGGTATACTTTATGGGTATATCAACGACATGGCCTAGATCCGGCAAGCCCGGGTGGCCCACAGACGGTGATGGTGGCATGGGGCCCATCGGGCGGCCCAGTTGCTGTTGATCATGAAGGATGAAGTCCAGCCCAGGAACCTGGAGCCGGATCCTAACCGACCTACGAAGGAGGCCGGATCCGTGGAGGCCCATAAAGTACCCGGATCCAGCACGACCGTGAGGAAGGCGGATCCTTGACGTGCACGGCAAGATATTGTACCGTAGTTAGGCAACTTGTATTCCGGCTAGGACTCTCCATGTAAACCCTAGATCCGTGCGCCTTTATAAGCCGGATCCCGGGAGCCCTAGAGGCACGACCACAACCATTGTAACAACGCGCAAGCGCCGGATAATTCCGGACAAGCGGCGGTAGGCCCCGTCATCGTGCGGGTGTTCCGAAGCCGGGTAACTCGCGTACCACCGTCCCGTGTGCACTCCGCCCTATGGCCCCTACTTCTTCTCCCCCTCGTGAGGATCCCTCCTTCGAGGTATCGTCGTTTAGGCAACGACGGTTGGCGCCCACCGTGGGGCTCGAGGCGTCCGGAGGCCGGAACCGGGAGGGCTCCGCCATGGGAAGCTACGACGACTCGATCGCTGTGGGGCGCGTACTTTACGCCGGGAATTTTCCGATCGTCCGTCCGGACGAATTCTGGATTCCGGCTAGGTCAAACCCCGTCAAGCTCTCCATCGTCCCAATCGGCGGCATCCACATCTTCATCGGCGAGATCGTCGATTCCGACGGAAACGCACTGGTAAGTAACGCTGACGCGTCCGCCGCTGAGCTGGACGCCGTCGCAAAGATCCGATCTGAGTCGCAGGAGCTTCCTAAGGAAGGTTCCGCCTTAGATCAGGAAAAATCAAAACCCACCCAATCCGCCCCTGAGCAGGAGAAAACGGTGGAAGACCAATGCAGATCCGCTTGGGTCTCCCAGGTGTTAGAGAAGCAAAGGTGTCACTTCGTGCACTTCTTGGCCCATACCGCAGGAGACGCCCTCCACCAGGACGAGGCCGATCCTTTGCAGGTTGAGGCACCCGGAAATAATGTCGCTCCGGATCTGCAAGAAGCAGTCGGAGACAGCGACGCTCCGGGACAAGAAGAAGCCGGAAACCCTGAGGAATCAATCCTCGGTAACTTGAGCCCAAATTCCGACGATGCCTCCTCAATAGGCACTGAAGAATACAATCGCTTGACGAAGGAGCTCGAGATCGGGGAAGAAGAGGACGGCGCTTCATCCATGAATACAGAGGAATTCAACCGCAAGCTCGAGGAACTCGGAGGCGGTGAGCAAGCTGAAGTAGAATCCGCCCAGCCGATGCAGGTTCTAGCAACCGTAGCACCGCTGGATCAGCAGAAACGGAAGACGAAGCCTCCAACTCCAGCCCAGGACCATCCAACGTGAGGCCTCCCTTAGGACCGGCACGACCACGAAAGGATGTCCTGTCACCAGAAGAGATAGTCGAGCAAGCGCGCATGGATTTAGTCGCGCAGTCTGATATTCTCAACAAACCAATAACTCCCGAGGAGGCTGCAGACCCGGAGGCCTTAGAAGCCAAACGGCAGGAGATGCTGGCAACAGCTCAGAAGTTCGCCAGGACTGCAGCCGCAATGATGGAAGAAAGAACCTTAGCTGCAAATTTTGTGGACTACTCCCTAAAAAAGGATCGCGAAGTCGACGAAATGATGGCGACAGCCAAGGGACTCCGAAAGGAGTGGGAGAAAAGGTTAGCCTCTCAGCAGGCGGAGGCTGATAGGATCGCTCGAGAAGCCATCCCTCCCCGCAGGATTACCTTTGCAACACCCACAGAACAACGGCCGCTCGCAACCCCAAAGGATAACATGAAGAAGGCTGCGGAGATCCTGAAAAAGAAGGACGAGGAGATTGACATCAACTACGTCCGGAAGCTCGTTGCCTCGGCAATGCGAGCAACGAGCAAGAGCGAGACACTTCGCGCGAGGTTAGCATCCAATCCGGAGCACTCGCATATCCACCGCGCGAAGGACGCCACGAGCGAGTCGGCACCGTGATGGCGAGTCACGAACCGGATCCATGGAGCGCAGGAGAAAAGTCAGAGAACATCCGAATCCAATCCCGGTGTCCTCGGATTCAACCCCGAAAAATCCGTTGAAGGGAAAGGATCCGATGTATACTGGCAGAGACAAGTACCGTGTTCCATCACCGCCACCCCGAGCTTCGCGTCCTCCGCTACCTCCTCGACGTCGCAGTCCCGCCGAAAACACCAGGCCCCATGGGCCAGGTGGAATCAACATCCGCGACAACATGCCGCCTCCTAGAGACAGGAGCAGGGAGCGTACGCCGGAACCACGCGGAAGCCGGAACCAAAACCGCGAGCCCGAGCCTCGTCGGAATCAAGAACGCGAGCCCGAGCCTCGCGAGAGTCAAGGACGCGAGCCGGAACCAAGGAGGAGCCGGAACGAAGAGCGCGCACCTGAGCCACGCGGAGAGCCGGAACGACGGAGGCGACCACCACCAAGAGGAAAGGAGCCACCGAAGCCGGAGCCAGCCGAGGGAGCCACGCCGCGAGTCCGAAGGCGGAAGATCATCTTACAGGCCCCCTCGCAGATCTCCCTCGCCACCACCCAGTGGAGGCGGAGGTGGAGGCGGAGGCAGAGGCCGGAGATCCCGTTCCCGCTCGAAATCACCCGGCGGTGCCCCCCGCGATGCCCGGGATCGCCTCAACGAGTACAGATCCGACTACATTGGTCCAAGTTGCTTTGGCCAGATGATCCGAGAGGAACCAAAGCCAAGAAGCTTGAACCTTAAGCTACCAGGAAACCTGAAGCATTATGATGGCAGCGAGAGGCCGGATACTGGATTGAGGATTACTACAATGCAGTAACCTTCGCGGAGGAACCCCGAATATAGCCTCGCTGCATGCTCCAGGTTGTACCTTATTGGTCCGGCTCGTGTTTGGCTCGGTGACCTTGAGGAAAACACTATCTTTTCTTCGGTTGGACTCGAAGAAGGCTTTCGAGAACCACTTCAGGGGTACCTACAAGAGACCGGCCACCACCAGTGATCTTCAAGCTTGCATCCAGAAGAATGGTGAGACATCTAGGAGCTTCCTCACCCGATGGTTGGCAACCAGAAACGAGTGCGAGAACGTAGATAACCGCATAGCAATCCACGCCTTCATTGGTGGTTTGCAGCGTGGGGGGCTGCTGCGCCACAAGCTTACCTGCCTGGTGAACGCGAACAAGCTCACTCTTGATGAGATGATAAACATCGCCAGCGATCACACTGCCGCCGATGACGACGCAGGCGGAGATCTCGCGGCTACGGCCATACCCACGCACCAACGAAGAAAAACCGTGATAACGGCGTCGGCAACAGCAACAAGCGGAAGAACCCCCCGAAGACCGGAAGGGCGGAGGATCCGACATGGTAGCCATGACGTTCCAACGCGGAGGTTCGGGAGGCGGAAGAGGCCGCGGACGTGGAGGCGGAGCGGGCGGGGGCCAGCCGGCGCGCGCGACGAGGTCACCGCAGCCGGATCCCGCGCCCCCAAACGTACGAGGAATACGAGGATATGCCGTGCTTGGCCCATCTCGGATCCGGCTACGGGCAAATCCACCCATACCAATCGCAACTGCAAGTGGGTCAACGATCTGAAGAACGACCCGGAGGCAGGATACAAGCGAGCCCGGAAGCACCGCCCGAGCGGCAAAGGAGGCAAGGGCAAGAACAAGGACAAAGAGGAGGACAGTTCCGAGGCCATGGACGAGGATGACGCTTCGCCGGAACCCAAGGAGGGTACCGCAGCCAACAAGTCTAACCCCTTTGGCAAGAAGAGTGTCGGAACTTACCACACCTTCCTCGGAACCCCAACTGTCCGCGCGAAAAAATCGGCGCTCCGGATCTTGAACGCCACAGTTCCGGCTGTGCCGCAGTATGTCAAGTGGTCGGAGAAAGCCTGCACCTTTGACAGGTCGGATCACCCGGCCGTCATCCCCAAAGAGTGCTACGCTCTGGTTGTGAGTCCCCGCATAGACGGGTATGACTTTTCCAAGTGCCTTATGGACGGAGGAGCTAGCCTGAACATCATGTACCTGGAGACCCTGGAGAAGATGAACCTCACCAAGGAACAACTCAAACACAGCACCACTGAATTTCATGGTGTGGTTCCGGGTAAGAAGGCAAACTCTCTGGGCAGCATCAAACTTCCCGTGGCCTTCGGCAATGTGAACAACTACCGCGAAGAGATGATCACGTTTGAAGTGGTGCCCTTCAAAAGCTCCTACCACGTGATCTTCGGCAGGCCCACCTACCACAAGTTCCACGCCAGGGCATGCTACATCTACAACAAGCTCAAGATTCCGGGTCCTAACGGCTGGATCACCGTGTCCGGAGACTACAAGAAAGCTAGGGACTGCGAGGAAGGCGAGGCCGCCTTTGCAGAATCCGTCATATCTGGAGAGGAGCTGCAAGGCTACAGAGCCGCGGTGGATCCGACTGAGATGCAGACCACCAAGAAGCGAGATCTCCGAACAGAAGACCTCGTTCAAGGCCGCGATAGAAACCAAGAAGCATGACCTCGTTGAAGGTGACAACTCCGAGCAGGTTTCAGTCGGAGCCAACATGGACCCCAAATAGGAAAACGCGCTCGTCGAGTTCCTCAGAGCTAACATGGATATCTTCGCATGGCAACCTTCTGACATGTCCGGAGTACCAAGGGAACTCGCCGAGCACTACCTCAATATAAATCCGGGTGCAAAACCGGTGAAGCAAGCTATGCGACGCTTTGGAGACAAGAAGCGCCGCGCCATAGGAATGGAATTAGCAAAGTTACTAGAGGCAGGTTTTGTAGTAGAAGTTATCCATACTGATTGGGTCGCAAACCCTGTCCTTGTACCCAAAAAGAATTCTGAAATACTAAGAATGTGCATCGATTACTCCGGCGTGAATAAGCATTGTCCGAAAGATCCGTTCCCTTTGCCGCGCATTGACCAAGTCATTGATTCGACGGCAGGGCGGAACTTCGTGTTTTCTTGACGCATATTCCGGGTATCATCGGATCTCGATGAAGGAGTCTGACCAAAAGGCGACCTCTTTCATCACACCCTTTGGCACATACTGCTATGTTACCATGCCTTTTGGCTTGAAAAACGCAGGTGCCACATACCAACGTACGATGCAGCGGTGCCTGAAGGACCAAATTGGCCGGAACGTGCACGCCTACGTCGACGACATCGCGGTCATGACCCGAAAGGGATCCGACCTGCTGAGCGACCTTAAGGAAACCTTTGATAATCTCCGACGGTACAAGATGATGTTAAATCCGCTAAAGTGCGTCTTTGGCGTACCAGCGAGGAAAACTCCTTGGCTTCATTGTTTCTCACGAGGGCATCGAAGTTAACCCGGAAAAAATCAAGGCTATCCTGAACATCAAAAGGCCAACTTGTCTCAAAGATGTGCAACGATTAAGTGGTTGCGTTGCGGCAATCAGTAGATTTGTTAGCCGTCTTGGCGAGAAAGCCTTACCTCTATACAAGCTGCTGAAGAAAACAGACAAATTTGTATGGGATGAGGCAGCAGACGAAGCACTTCAGGAGTTGAAGAACATACTCTCCTCCCCACCTATACTGGCAGCTCCAGCGGAGTCAGAGCCTATGCTCCTCTACATGGCAGCTACCAACAAAGTTATCAGCCTCGTGATCGTGGTGGTGCGAAAGGAAGAAGGATATGAGCACGGAGTCCAAAGGCCTGTCTATTACATTAGCGAAGTCTTGACGGAATCCAAGCAGAGGTACCCTCACTTTCGGAAGGCGGCATACGGAGTTTTCCTAGGCAGCGGAAGCTGAGACACTACTTCCAAGAGCACCCAATGACAGTGGTGAACAAGGCTCCCCGGCAACAATCATCAACAACTCCGACGCAACAGGACGCGTAGCAAAATGGGGCATCGAATTATCTGCCTTTGACATCAACTACGAAGCCCGAACTGCAATCAAGTCTCAAGTTCTAGCGGATTTCATCGCGGATTGGACTGAAGCACCGGAGGGCACACCTGTGCCTGGAACACGAAGCCTGGGTCATGCACTTTGACGGATCTAAGCAACATCAAGGCTCGGGGGCTGGAGTTACCACTGAAGTCACCTACCGGAGAAGAAGCTGCGATACGTTACGCAGATTCACTTCGAAGCTACCAACAATATGGCGGAATACGAGGCTCTACTACATGGTACTGCGCATTGCTAAGGAAATTGGGATCAAGCACATCATATGCTTGCGGAGATTCCGACCTGGTGGCACAACAAGTAGCCGGAACTCGGAACGCCGAAACTCCGTCATGGCGGCTTACGGAGACGAAGTGGACGAGATCGCCAAGTGCTTCCTCGGATACGAAGTCAAGTACGTCGGGAGAGACGATAACACGGCGGCGGACATGCTGTCCAAGCTCGGATCCGGCGGGAAACCAATTCCGCCTGGAATCTTCCTTGAGCATCTACGAGTACCCTCGGTGAAGGGTGCAAACCCGGAAAATCCTGATCCGGCGGTTTCTCCGGCTAAGGAAGTGATGGCGGTCATTCCGGCTCTGGACTCAGCCGTTCCTGGACTATCTCATTGATCGAAAGTTGCCGGAGGACGAGGTCCACGCGCGACAGATCATCAGACGAGCAAGATCCTACACGATTGTTGATGGACAGCTCTACAAACGAAGTGCAAACGGGGTATTTCTCAAATGCGTCTCTAGTCAAGATGGCATTGAAATCCTCAAAGAGATCCATGAAGGGGATTGCGGGCATCATGCCGCCCCCAGGTCCCTCGTTGCAAAAGCTTTTCGGTTAGGATTTTACTGGCTAACAGCTAAAGAAGATGCTGAGAAGCTGGTAAAAACTTGCCGAGGTTGTCAGTACTACGCTACCCAACCAAACGCTCCAGCCCAAGAGCTGAGGACCATCCCTATCACCTGGCCGTTCGCGGTCTGGGGGCTCGATATGGTTGGTAAGTTAAAGAAATCATCTCCTGGTGGTCATGAATACCTCCTGGTCGCTATTGATAAGTTCAGTAAGTGGATCGAGGCAAAGCCAGTGAGAAAAGCCGACGGTGCTACGGCACTAAAATTTGTTTGCAGCCTCGTGACGAGATTCGGCATCCCGCACAGCATAATCACAGATAACGGCACAAACTTTGCGCAGGGAGAACTCAAGGATTCTTGCGATGAAGTTGGGATCCGGCTTGACCTTGCATCCGTGGCCCATCCACAATCTAACGGTCAGGTCGAACGAGCCAATGGCCTTATACTAGCCGGAATCAAACCTCGCCTTGAAGAACCGGCTGCGCCGCGCAGCCGGAGCTTGGGCTGATGAGCTAGACTCGGTTACGTGGAGTTTACGAACTACCCCTAACGAGTCAACGAGGATTTACTCCTTTTTTCCTGGTGTATGGATCCGAAGCTGTGCTCCCCACCGACATCATCCATGATTCACCGCGAGTTTCCGCCTACAATGAAGAAAGCTGGCGACGAGGCTCGACGGCTATCCGTGGACCTGATCGAAGAAGCTCGGAATTTAGCCGACCAACGCTCCACCATTTACCGGCGAAGCTCGACGCTATCATAGCCGTCGAGTTCGGAACCGCTCGTTCATGGTCGGAGACTTAGTCCTCCGCCTTCGCCGAGTGAAAGATCACAAGTTGCAATCTCCATGGGAAGGACCTTTTGTCATCGGCAAAGTACTACACAACGGATCCTATTATCTCGTTGATTTCCGGGAATTGAAGGATAGACCTGCCAACTGGCACCGGAAACGAAAACGAGAAGATCCGGGTGACATATATGATGAAACAGATCGTCCCTGGAACATAGCACAGCTACGTCCTTTCCACACTTAGCGCTCTACGCATTACATACCTTGTAATATCTATGATACATGATCAATGAAATAAAGCTTTTGGTTCACTCTTAGAGTCTTTTACCTCCTTTAATTTTTCATTTACGGATCGTGTATGTTTTTTCCGACTAAAACCGCAGAGCTGGATCTTTCCGCCTAGGCGTGTATAAAAGTTGTGATTTTCAAAATCGTCCTTTAGGACGTAAGCTTAAGTTTTACGGCGGAAATTTTTTCATTTGCAAACTCATGGATTCCTGGTAGCGACTTCGGCACTTGGGCTGGGGGCTTGTTTCCGCGGTTATTGACGGATCGCCATTGGGCTTCCTCGCCGCTGGCGAGCGTTTCCGGCACGGGTTTTCCGGCTCGTGGAAGGTCAAGTGGGCAAGCCGGAAATTATAAAACCAGCACTTGCTTTCAGGAAACAACACATGCAAATAAACTTAAAACGGATAGCAGGATAAGTATTTTCCGCCCACGCATGCATGCTTGTTTCGTCCCTAACTACTTAAGAATTTAAGTTATATTGCAAACCCTCGCTGGGGCCAAAATGATGCATTGTTTTCTCCCGCAGGACATAAAAGTTTTCACTCCGCCTTGGACGGAGAAGCACTGCCTTTTGGATCTTTCTCCTTGGCGCCCTCAGCCGGAGACGATACATCTTCATCACTCTCTTCTTCTTCTTCGGAAGTTGCAGCGCTGGACTTGGGTTCCTCTTGGGGAGCATCCTTGGAGCTGGTCCAGGTAAACTGGGTTCCGGATTCCGCAGGTCGGGCTTCCGCGTCACGCTCTTTTTGAAGTTCGGCTTCAAGGGGCTCGTCTGCAGGGAGAACCGCCTTGTCGTAGAATTCGTCGTGACGGATCCTCCGCGCGATGCGGGTGTCATAGCCACTTACTGCATCTAGCAGCGCACCAACATCTGCTGTCGGAGGAACACCAGTAGTTACCCGATCAAGATCCATCTCCGGGTTATGCGCCAAGCACATAGTCAAAGTCATGGCAGCCGCGCCTCGGGCTGATGAAGCTTGCAGATCCGTTACCAGCTCCGGAAGAATGTCCATCCGCTTGACCAGTTTGCGCAGGCCACAGGTGCGGCTCTTCTTCAATGACAAGTTGTGGCATATCTTCCGTGAGGCGGAGATAAGATCCTTGCAATCATCGCCAGCAAGAGAAAGAACATCGTCCCGGGGAAATTTATTCCGGCGCCTTTCAGAGTATCCAAGCGGCTCTACACAAAAAAAACAAGAATAAACATTCAAGTTGAGCACAAGAAACTATACATCAAGATAAGAAATTCCGAGTATAGGTACCCAGGATATTTTCGGCCAGCAAGTCCCAATGGTGCTCCGCGGTCTCCATGTATTTCCGGAGTCCATTGAGTTCTATTTGCTGCCTCTTGATGGTCTCGCTATCAGCATTGCGCTTTAACAAGAATTCGCCCTTCTCCCTGATGAGCTCAGAGTTTTTCTCCGCCAGTTGCTTCTCGGCCTGCTCTTTCTTTTGCTCCGCCTCCTTCAGCTTCGTCTCCAACTCTTGGTATGAGGAGCGCAGGTTCTCAAGTTCGGAGGAGGTCGTAGCCAGGGAGGAAGATGCGCCTACAAGGATTCAATTCAAATACAGTTCAAAAATCGGAATGTGAATTAATAACAAGAGAGGGTGGAAACCAACCTTGGGCGTCCGCCAGTTGTTTGTTCAGTTCTGCATTTTCATTCTTGAGGGTCCGGATATTTTCCGCTTGGCCCAAGGTAACGCGGCGCTGCAGGGCAATATTCTTGTGTAGCTCATAGTGCAGTGCCTGCTGTTCCTGTAAAAAACAATCAGAGCAGGAGTAAAAATTCCGCCTACAAATAGTGGGGTCCTTTGAAGCATCTTTGCCGGAATCCTTCCGACATCATGCTTGGGGGCTACTGCGACAATTTAAAAATCTTTCCAAAAGTGGCTTTACTCTAAAGCATCTAAGCGCTAACTAGTACCTAGTTTCCGCCTACATGCTTGGGGGCTCTGCGGGAGTACCTTTTGTTTGCAGACAAGCTTGTCGAAGAACTAGCCGACGTCCTTCTTAAACTCCTGGATTTCCGACGTCGCGGCATCCGGTTTCCCCCAGGCGTTGTTCAGCATGGCGTTGAGCAAGTCTTGTTCAAGTTCCCACTTCTCCGCCTCAGTCAGCTTGTTGAAAAACTTTGTAGCATATGCCTTGGGGGTGGAAGTGAGGTCAGCCGGATCTCCGAAGTTTTTCGGAAAAACGACAGCCGTCGCCCGGCACCAGCTCCGACCTTCTCGGATGAAGTAACCTCAGCCTCTCCTTGGCCTTGAACTTCTATTTCTTCTCGGGCAGGGCCTTTGGCCTTAGGATCCTCTCCGCCCACCTTTTCGCTGCTGACCGGAATTATTTCCGGTGGAGTGTTTGCGGCAGGAGGGGGAGATTGTTCCGCCTGAGGAGGAGATGGCGGTGGAGCAGTGTGGGAAGCGCTTGGCGGAGCTGGAGTTGTAGGACCAACAGCCGGAGACTTTTTCATATATTTTGTGATGGGCTCTTGGCTGGTGGTCCGAGTGGCAGCGGTAGTCGGAGTCCTGCGAACAAATAAAAGAAGATCGCATAAGTAATAATTGCATCAAAGTAAATACGTGCCATACTCGGAAACTTACGGGGCGCCGGGGATGATGGGGCGCGAGCGTTTGCCTGCTGTGGAAAGCATCTTCAAACGTTCCCGCTCCGCTTTCCTTGAGTCTAGCGGAGGGGGCTTGATGGTCTTGGGCTTCTTGGCGGAGGCCTCGCCGCTGGCTCCGGCATCGGAGCCGGAAGCTTTGGCGCGGGGACGCTTCGAAGGTCGGGGGGCTGCCTTTCGGGGTGCTTGCTCCTCTTCCTCCTCTTCGTCATCCGGAACCTCCTCCGCCGTGTCGCCGGCGTGACGGGGACGCGAAGTATGGTGCGCAAGTTTTCCTCCGCCAAAGTAGCGAGCTGGAGGGAAAGGTGTTATATGTTAGTCAACATTCAAAAACTTGTGAAGTTTGAAGTAACGAAGGGATCAGAGCTTACCGGAGGACACTGGTCGTTTGTGTAGATATCCTTGATCAATTCCGGGATCGGTTGACCCCGGCCTATCTTCACCAGCGTCTTGAATCTCCTTTTGAGAGAATCAGCCGGAAGGTCGTGGCGGGTAGCTCGGAGCTGGTCGTCCGCCCCGGTGTATGCGCAGATTAACCGCGCATTATACCGTAGTGGGCTGGATCCGCCAGGGTAAACCAGGCGAGTGTGAGCTGGGTTCCGGTTAGCCCATCGTGGACTAGCCGGGAGATCCTCCGTGCTGCTTTCTCCAAGATGGGAGTTAGGGAAGCGATGGGATGAAGCTCCAGCTTGCAAGTTCTTCCGGAGGCTCGTTGTTGAATTTGGGGAGACCGTCGTGGATCTCCGGAACTGAAACATTCTTCTCGTAAAACCATCCGGCGTTCCAGTACCGGACGGATTCGTGCGAGTCATGAGGAGGATACATGCGGCCAGGTCGGAGCATGAACGTCATGCTCCCGCAGTTCAACATGGCTTTGTCCTTTGTTTCCTTCTTCACTCGGAAGAAAAGCTGCCATAACTTGACATACTGGTCGGATTCCGAGATGCCCTTCGCAAAGTGTTGCGAAGTTGGAGAGCAGAAGATACGAGTTGGGGCAGATGTTGTGGGGCTGAAGCCCGTACGTATTGAGGACGGAGAGAAAGAATTCCGAGCAGGGGAGCGATAATCCGCGTTCCACCCAAGCTTTGGTCATGACCACTTCTCCGGCTCCAGGCTTGGGGACGACGGTGTCGCGTATGAAGCTCCAATGAGTGGGGATCATACCCTCGTTTTGAAGCTCTCTAAGCTCCGTATCGGTGGTTTCGCAGGGCCACCATTGACCCCGCTCTCCTTCACGGTTCCGAGCCTTGGAGGCTTTTTTGTTTTCCGTCTCCTGAACCTTGGCTGCCATTCTAGCTTGCCCTTGGAGTTCTTCTTCAAGTTCTTGAGCGGTTGGGATCCAACCTAGCTTGGTCTTTGGAAGATGCGGAAAAAGGTTGAGCTAGCCGGATGTCGGAAACATATGGTGATAGATATGCTATGGGATCCGGACAGATTGGCTCTAATGAACTGGGATCCGGGCTATTCGGAGAACTACCAGTACAGTGTGAATCAATCGGCATGCTTCCGGCTGCACCCATGCAAAGTGTTTGAGTAACCGGAAACTACTCTAAGTCTACTTCTTCTCCTACAAGTCCGGTGCACGTACCGTCAATGGCGCGGCGGACCGGCGATGCTCCGGTGAGGATGAAGGTCGCCGAACTTGCAACGAAGCGACCCGCGCGACCACGAATCGGCGGCGGGAGAGATTTCCCGATCAAGCCGGAGCGATCTTGGCGCGAGGGAAGCTCGAGGCGACGGGCGCGAAGTTTTACGTGGCGGAGCTCGCCGGAGTCCAGATCTGATGGGCGGCGCGGCGAGAGGAAGAAGATGAAGTGGTGAGGAGGTGAAAAGAATGGGAAGTTACCGCGCGTGAGGGTATTTATAGACCTCGCGCGGAGATTCGCATTTCAGATCCGACGGCGGAAACTGAACGGTCTCACCGTTGGATGCAGGACGCGTGTCTTAGGTTAAAAGCGGTAAAATGACGTGGAGGTAACTTAACCATGCGCTCCCGAAATTTCCGGCTAAAGATTCGCATCTCCGAAAATTTAGCACGGGAAAATAGGAAGTTGTGCGCGGGAAAGGAGCAAACTCCGTTACATTATTGTTACTGCAGGACATGTGAATTTCCGAGTAAATGATATCGGAAGCAAGAAAGTTTGGAAGATCTTCAAGATTCTCTTCGGTTCCGAGTTGTATGAAGACGGAAGAATGATGAATCTCGGAGAACTTCGGGGCTACTTGTTGTGGGTATACTTTATGGGTATATCAACGACATGGCCTAGATCCGGCAAGCCCGGGTGGCCCACGAGACGGTGATGGTGGCATGGGGCCCATCGGGCGGCCCAGTTGCTGTTGATCATGAAGGATGAAGTCCAGCCCAGGAACCTGGAGCCGGATCCTAACCGACCTACGAAGGAGGCCGGATCCGTGGAGGCCCATAAAGTACCCGGATCCAGCACGACCGTGAGGAAGGCGGATCCTTGACGTGCACGGCAAGATATTGTACCGTAGTTAGGCAACTTGTATTCCGGCTAGGACTCTCCATGTAAACCCTAGATCCGTGCGCCTTTATAAGCCGGATCCTGGGAGCCCTAGAGGCACGACCACAACCATTGTAACAACGCGCGAGCGCCCAGATAATTCCAGACAAGCAGCAGTAGGCCCTGTCATCGTGCAGGTGTTCCGAAGCTGGGTAACTCGCGTACCACCGTCCCGTGTGCACTCCGCCCGATGGCCCCTACTTCTTCTTCCCCTCGTGAGGATCCCTCCTCCGAGGTATCGTCGATTAGGCAACGACACTATGACTTTCTGGTCTGTGGCTGTAGCTAGTGCATGATACACCTATTCCCTAATATGAACTTGCTGAGTACGCTCGTACTCATCCCACTCTTAAATCCCCTGCTTAGCTATGGAGGCACCGGAGGATGAACTACCGTGGAACTCGAAGACAAAGGAGTCAGCCGCAACAAGATGGAGAATCCAAGCAAAGAAGTCAATGAAGCCAAGCTACGGCGGCAACTTAAGTGGAAACTTAGACTAGTAATAGAAGGAGCCTTTCCCTAATCTTAGCACCTAAGTAGCTAGAATTCTATAGCAAGCCCGGGATCTCTGGAGATAGTGTTAGCAATAAGTTAGATGACGAGTCGTTCTTACGGAGCTTTATTTGAAGTTTTACCTCCTTTGTAAAGTAGGAGGACTTGTGTTGATCTTACGTAAACGGCTTGTGTATCCTTCTATAGACATACCTTGGACTCGCATATGTTTACGTTGTACCACTACGAGGGATGTAATATGAGTGGAACGGTGTTTCACTTGTGTTATGTCAACGACTTGTGTACTACACCATGCGGTGGTACGTATTGGGTCACCACAGCTGGTATCAGAGCAAATGCTTTGACCCTAGGATTAAAACCCTTTAAAGGAGACCTATAGGTTTGGTAGTGTCTATAGGAAGTTGTATGAGCTAAGTCCACCAAGCTAAACCAACTATTCTTTTGACTTGAGATGGGTATTCACTTGAGAATAATCCTGACACACTTAAGTCAAATTTTCTTATCCATCTTTCTTAAGTAACGTTAGTTAGTTATCTTGCTTCATTCCAAAATAGTAGAACACTATTGGAGCTTAAGATAATGGATGGTAGTAGACCACAGTTGGTATACAACACATGGTAGTCCAAAGAGAGGATACAACCATAAGGAAGATATCCTATTGGAAGAAGTATACCAACGCAAGTTATGGTTAAGTAAGAGTCGTTTAAAAGGTCAAATGAGCTGATGTTAAGTGATGTAAAAATGTTATATAAGGTAGTGTATACCTATGATGAGTCAATCATAGGAGGTAACGAAGAGTGATAGGAATCATATAAGTCTACTTTTCATGGTAAAGTTGGTAATCATATATGATTCAATTGAGAGTCATGATGTGATAGATTAGAACATCATAAGTACGATAACAGAAGTATGATAAGGAGTAGGATTTAAGGAATAGTTCGAAAGCTTAGGCCTTAAAATCCTAATAACGGTACTAAGTATGTTAGAACCATAGTCTTTAATTTAAAGAAGGCTTATTTAGAGCATATCACATAGAAAAATCCTAGAGTTATAGGTGGTATATTCTAAACAATCATGTGTTTAGAGTAGACATGTTAGAACTAATTGTATTACAGGAAGTAGTCCTCAATAGCACATATATATGGTGTCCTATTTTGTTAGTACTTCCAAAGAAACTAGGTTAACTTCAACTATCCCAAGCCATTTTGTTTCAAGTTTGTCTCATTGCAAATGTGCAATTAAGATAAATGTTGAGACAAATAGTAGAAATTCACGTATTTGTGCTAAGTATCACAATCAAAACCTTTCTTATGTGGTGTTATATACTACACATCTAAGCCTGATGTCTAGGGATGTCTTACCCAACTATTATATTCGGGCATATAAAGATGTGTATTATAAACACAAAGCTGGATTTTCTTGGATTTTCATTGTTTGACTAGATCCATACATGAAGTTTGACTTTGATATGCAAATGCATGTTGCAATATCAAACTCTTACTTGATGTTATAGGTCTAGAGGGTAAAGGTATTCGTGTGAGGAAGTGACGAATTCTGAAGATTTTGAAGACAAGGTGAAGGTTCACCGGAAGAAGGAAGTAAGTTGTGGGAAGTCACCACAATAATTTGAAGGAAGGACCAATCAAAACTCATTTTTATCCTCAATTGAGGAGTACTTCAACATGGAAGTACCATGAAAGTGAGAAACATAGTGAATATGGAGTAGTATAAGTGGAGCCAGATTCATGCTGGAAGAAGGGAATGCAAGTGAAGTCACTTACGATACTATTTTTATGGTGTCAACAAGTGATTTTCTTGCAAAACAAACCCTAGAAGAAGGAAAATAGACAAGTGAAGTCGCAGCTGGCATAATAAGACCGCAGCTGATATAGGATAATCATAAAGAGAAAGTATGTGAAGTGGGGTATATCTTAACTAAAACTATGTAAGAAGCCACAGGTGGTAGGTAGATATTGCCTAAAAACATAACATAGCCACAACTGGTATCCAATAAGCCACATCTTGTGTTAGATAGTCTGCAGCTGGTAATACATAGTCCACAGCTTAATCGTTCTTTCACTCTAAAGGAAAGAGGGATTCCGCAGCTGGTATCCCGTAGCTAGTAAATATTTAGTTGGAGGATTCACATCGGATACCCACAACTGTGTGGATACACCGCAAAGAATTCTTCGTGAGACTTTAGAAAAGTACAAACCCTAATCTAGACCAAGACCAATCTTCTAACCTTGGAGTTTAATGATTAGAAGAACATGAGTCTAAAGATCATTAGTAAACTCCAAGGGGGAGAGGAAGGCTGAAGGAGAAGTATTAAAATATGACTTGGAGTATGATAGACGAAGAAAAAGGTCTGAACCGAGAGGAAGTTCAATCTTATTTTTATAAGGTTGTTGGGAAGTATCCATACTAAAGTAGTCTCAGGAGGAGGTCAGACTAGAAGCCGAGGTTTATATCTCGAAGAATTAAGGGTTGGACCCTAACTTGAGTGGGTAATTAATAATTACTCAAAAGTACAAGAGCTCAAGTAAGTCTAAGATAATGAAGTTGGATGAAGAAGATGTCGGAGGACAATCAAAGCTTGAGAAGCTCAAAGACCAAAGGAGTTTGATCATACCAAAACATCAGACCCAAAAGAAAGATTCCTTTCATGGAACCTAAACAAACCAAGATGAGGATAACTAGCATGAACTAGAAGCCATGATTGGATGGACTAAATGGGTCCAATCCACTCGTAGGATTAAACCACTAGGACCATACTTATTGTAAATACCTTGCTAAGTATCATTACTATCGTTGCGGTAGTAAGGGAAACCAATACCCTACCTTAAACAAATCTTTTAGAATTAAGATTTGGATCACCGTAGCTAATAGAACCATGTTTTGGGGTACCCAGATAGGAAGCTGTTATTACAACTATTAGTAGAGTCCAATAGCACAAGAAGATGTCCTAAGCCAAAACATCTTTGAGTAGTAAGACTATAAGCTTAAAGTGTTGGAAGAAAACATAGAATTGAAGAAAGTATCAGTGCCAGACATCAGAAGACTCCAGTAAGGATCTGGACAAAGGATATGTTCAATTGTATCTATTGAGATCACCATGGAGTTCGAAAGGATTGTGATCTGTT
The DNA here is from genome assembly GCF_022539505.1 of Lolium rigidum. NCBI lineage: Eukaryota > Viridiplantae > Streptophyta > Magnoliopsida > Poales > Poaceae > Lolium > Lolium rigidum. Next base: position 139,120,245 of record NC_061513.1, on the reverse strand, counting down.
CAAGCCAGTTCAACATTCCGAAACATGAGAGCGTTCGAACTTTGGGACGAAGTTCCGTTTAAGGGGGAGAGGCTGTAATATCCCAGGTTTAGAGGCTATAAAATGAGAGAACACCAAAGTGTGCATTGCATTCATGCATAGAAAATCCGGGGAATTTTCGCGCTTTCAAATAAAACTTACCACGATGGCTGAAGTTTCACTTGACTTGCTGGAATTGAAGTAGATCATCAAGTCAAGCGCTATAAACTTCACTGTGATATTTGCTAAAACCTTGTTTTGGGTAGAGAGGATTTGATCTAGAAGCTAGATCAAATGGAATTAGTTTTGACAACAAACAATACCTTAAGTAAGGGTCAACTACAAGATCTTATAAAAGGTCTCAACATGACATTCCTTACAACAACACATGAATAATTATTCAACCATAAATCAAATAATTAAGAAACTATTCTTTAATTGTCTTTTCCATATCTTTACTAAATAAATGTTTCTACCATGATTCTCATGGTGTATCTTCAACTACTTTTGTGTGTAATATAATTCAATTCTAAACTTATTAACAAATAAGGTAAATCACAGGGTCTAAAGTGCATAAAGGCCACACATTCTTATTTAAATCATAACTTATTAAAAATATGGAATATCATAAAACTGAATCCATTTACATTACAAATTATAGTTCAAACTATTTGAATAAAACTACTCATGAGTATTTTGAAACTCATATGATCATGCCTTGGTGCAATCAAACACCAACTATTCAAAATTGAGGAATAACCTTCAACATTGACTTTTTGACCAATATTATAATATAAATCCAATCAAATATGATATAGTGACTCATCCACAATAATAAAACCATCCACAAGATATTTAGTAACAAATGCCACTTGGCTATCCAAAGATAAGTCATATGAGAGGATAAGGATCATGCCACATGGGATGAAAATATCTCCATCCCCAAGGCTTGCCACCTCATGCTTAAAGGATTGCTATGGATGAGGGCATGACAACCAAGCACCTTACTCATCAAACCAAAACAAGAGTCACCCACCTATGTGTCATGATACTAGAGCTTGCCCAAGCCTATAAAAAGAGCCACACCCTTCATCCATTTGATCATCTTGTAGCATGATACAAGGAAACCAACACATAGAGCCACTCCCTACATTAGCTAGGATCAATATGAAGAAGCTAGGAGGTGGAGGCATGCCACAAGATGCAGGTTTATCAGATTTCCAGAAGAGCAAGCTACATAAGATACCAAGGTAGAATCCCTAGGCAAACCATATATTTTGAGAATCATATCATCTTCTCTTGAGTAGGACCTTAGGCTATTAGAAGACATTTAGAAGTGAGAGAGAATATAGATGCTAACCATAGCCATGACTATCTTAGAGAATATTAGAGTAGTATTAAATCTTACTTGTTCAAACCAACCTTTAATCTTGGAGGTGAGAGCCATATCCTATTCATGATCACCACTAAAACCCTAGATCACATTGAATTTCAATCCAAGTATCACTTGGGATTATAAGTAGAACCCTGCCATGCCTCATGCCTATTTTATACTTCAATTAGTGAAGCATCACCAAAGCTCTAAACCCTTCACATAGGATTCACCCCACATAAAATATTATGTCCTAACTTGTGTATCATGGATCACAAGTATAAACCAAGCCATATATACTTAAGGACTAAATACCATTTGGTGAGTAGAGTGAACCAATATTCAATTCTATTTTGCTTTCCAAAGAGATTGCTTTGTGAACCAAAGGAAATAGTATTTTGTAAAATAGAATCACCTTAGCAAGTGAATTGAATGAGCATAGGATTTATCTTAATTGAGTTAAACTAAAATTTGTGAGTCAAGATTAGTAATCATAGAGATTATCCAAACCATCTTGTTAAACCCTAAGAAATCATCACCCACATAAAATCATGAATTAATCCCATTCCCTTTGCTATTTGTTAAGCCCTAACCATAAATAACTTACATGTGAGTAATCACTATGGTTAAGCACTATAAAAATAGAATATGTTCACCATGCACATGTTCTACATTCCAAATCATTTAAACAGATTTGATTCCTAAATTAAATAAGAGTTGAGATGAACCCTAAAATTTTATCAATTTGAATTTTAACTTGTGCCTCATAAAAACCCAAAATTAATCAATTAAAAAATGGTTGTTTATAAACAAAACAATACAGTGAGTAGCATTATCAAATTTTTGTGATATTCAAATATTTTATAACCTGTAAAACAAAACAGAATTCAAATTTGAATTCAAACAACAAAATAGAAAATAGAAAAGAAAACAAAAATTTGAAAAAGGAAAAGAGAGGGAAACCTACCCGGCTTACACTGGACCGCGACGAGCCCGAAGCCAACCCAACAGCAGCCCACGTCGAAGCCCAGGAGCAGCCTAGCCCATGACCAAATACCGTTTCACGTGCATCAAGAATCGTGCGTGGAGAGATGTCTTCGTCGTCGTCGTCTCCGAGCTCGACAGCACGGCAGCTCCAGTAGACGCCGTTCTCGTCGATGATAAGGTCGTCCCGGACGCCGAAAAAGCTTCCAGAACCACTCCCTATACCTCTCGCGTCCGAGCATATCCAGAAGCAAAAGATCTTCGCCCATAGGAACCCTCCAGACACCGCCACCTCTCAACCATGGCCGTCGTCGTGTCGAGGCCACAGAGCTTCCCTTGGCCTATAAATAGGGGGAAGGGCAACGCCGTACACTCCTAGTTCACCTCCACCACTCCATTGCTGCTCAGACAACCTCTATCTCTCACGCCCATCTATTCTCTGTCGCCGGCGTCGATCAAGAACACGGCGGAGGAGGCCACCCCAGCCTCCGGCACGTGGTCCAGGAGGAGCGCCTGGACTCCAGGAACATCTGGGAGGAGCCCAGCATCCAGGGGAGCCGTGTAGCGGATCAATTTCATCGATCCCTTCTGCAGCACATCGCCGGGAAATGGTCAATCGCCGTCGTCTCCGTCAGCAATCGTCATCGTCGACCACGCCGTCGTATTCAGGGTGAGCTCGCGCATCTAATGAGCCAGATCTCGCTTCCTAGCTCCATCTCTAGCCTGATTTTGATATCTCGCCGGAGTAAACCGCCGCGGGACATGGTCGCCGGCGTAGCTCCGGTGATCCCCTTTCGAAACCAACACCACCATCATGACCAGTGAGTCGAGGGGATTCGTTTAGTGTAAATCGCGCGTCCCGGGAGGCAGTAGATCGGCGGCGCTATTTCCGTCTGGTCGCCGGCGTCAAGAAAATAAAAATGTGTGTCAAAATAAAAATTCACTTATTTTTAGCTTTATTAATTATGCCTTTTCATTTGTTTTAAATACAATTTAAATTCAACAATTAGTAAAGTTTCAAAATTAAATATTATCCATTCAGTAAGTAAATAGAATGTTAAGATTAATTTTCTTGATCATATTTTTCATCAATTAAAATATTAGTGGTAATTCATAAACCCTAATTGCAAATTACCATTTACTAGTTCTTTAAATAATAATAAAATCAAGAAAATGTTAAAAAGCCAATATTAATTTGGAACTTAAATATTGTGAACCCAAACATTTTTAATTAGCAAGTTATTATTTTAAAACCTAACAATAATTAGGAAACCCTGATTTCTAATTAAACCCTAACTAGTATTTGTCTTAATTCTTAAACCTTTTAAATAATTAAATGTTAAGGCTATTGTTAATTTTGTTCAAAGTACTTAATCACATTAATTATAGTACCAACTATTATTTTTAGAATAATGTCACAATTTAGGAACCTAGTTCTAAAATAAATACAAACCCAACCTCATTATTTTATGTGATCATCCCAAATTGTTTTAACCCTAAAACCCTAGTTGTATATCACATGTGATCATGTGAATTTCACTTTACATTTAGAAACTTAATTAGCAACAAATACATGCATGCTCATGATCCACTAAAATAAAACCAATTCACTTAAGAGTGTCATCTCATGTCTTTATTTTTAATTAAACCTATATGATCCACTAGTGTTCCATAAGAGCAAACCCTAGCTTGTTACTATCTATATCACCATTAACCATCATTCTTAGTATCACACCATTGAATCAATCTCAACCATCAAACTCTAGTAGAACCATAATGATGAACCTTAGTACCAACCCTGGGTAGCAATTCACATAATATGCTCCTATCCAACTAAACTCTATTCATGAAATAATAAACCATCTAGTTTAAAAGCCATTAGTGATTACTTAGTGAAGCAAATATGAAGCCATAGTAAACCTTAATACCTAATTCATAGCATTACCTTGAATCATCCTTTGATATGATGCTTAGAAGAAACCATAATAATAAACCTGCCAATACTTGTTGTTTTAGATCCATCCAACTTAAGAACCTAACTAGTCCCTAATAATGAACTAAATGAAACCAATAGTAAACCCTAGAAGCATATAGCTCCTATATATATAGTAGTTCTTTTTCTTATATAACCTGTTCTTCAAAAGTTATTCTTTTCAAGTACAAATATCAATCAAACCATAGAAGCCCATCGTTCTTATGTGAAATACTTACTATTTCTCAATTAACATGTTCTTCAAAAGTTATTCTTTTGAAGCATAGTATAAGTGATCATCAACTATGTACAGTAGAACCTAAAACTGACAACTACTCTTGACTTGTTAAGCAACCACCATTCCTTATTGTGTATGTTTGTTATGATGCATAATATCACTTGTTTATGCTATTAATATCACCAACCCTAATAAGAACCTTGTTTGAGAACCATCCTAAAGGTGCAACACACACTAAAGAAATCTTTACAACTCATCAATCCTAAATCATCGGGGTTAGGTTACATTCGGGACGATTGCATCTCATACTATGCATTATAAGCATCTTTGCCAGTTCTTTAAACATTGTCCTTACCGGACGATGATGGTATTTCAGAATTTGGAGTTCTCACATATCAAAGCTTTTGCCTGCATAATCTTGCAGTCAAGAAAGGCAAGTTCATCGCTTGCTCATGTCATTTGATTATTTTTATCAAATTATATGCAAAGTACTATACTTATCACTCTTGCATTAAAAAGCAAATATTAATTTTACAATTATGAATATGACTATGTGGTGGGCAATGGAACCATGGTATGTGTTGATTGGTGGAGGTTCCATTGCACGGGTACTATTCATCTAGGATTAAGTACCAATGCCGTCCAGTGATTCTAGCGCCGTACATATCGCGTTGACCATAAGATCTATAATGGCTCTGGGAAGCCAACTGTATCTTTTCCCTCTCGCATGCCAACGGACTGGTGATAAGGGTTGCCCGTATCAATCTATCTTTGGTAAAGGTGGGGACATGTGGTCCTGCACAGTCTACCATTAGATACAGGAGAGGGTAGACTTATTATTGGTCTATGAAGGATTGTAAGGGTTGTCCGGATCAGTCTATCTATGGTGTATAGGACAGGGCACATAAGTGGTTTGGATCAGTCTACCTTAACGGTATAGGAGAGAACAAGTGCATGTGTTAGTCTACCCATAGATATAGGAGAGGACACACTTACAAAAGGGTGGGTCTGCGAGGTCGCGGAGAAGGCGGTGTGGGCTTGGATCTTATACCTGACCTCACACCAAAGGAAGTGTGAACGAGCAAGCTACTCGGTTGGCAACAAGGTTAAGTTCTCTTATGGGAAAAGTAACGCACCTCTGCAGAGGGTATCAAAAATTGTGGCTGTCACTCCCTGTTCCGGGAAGGAACTGCGAACGCAGCAGAAAGGAACTCCATGAAGTTCTAGTCAACTCCGTGAAGACCGACGGGCATAGTTTTCGAATAAAATAAACCTTTTGAAGAAATGATTATGAAAACTTGCATTCGCCTATGACTTTCTCGGGTCTCGTGGCTGTAGCTAGTGCATGATACACCTATTCCCTAATATGAACTTGCTCGAGTACGCTCGTACTCATCCCACTCTTAAATCCCCTGCTTAGCTATGGAGGCACCGGAGGATGAACTACCGTGGAACTCGAAGACAAAGGAGTCAACTGCAACAAGATGGAGAATCTAAGCAAAGAAGTCAATGAAGCCAACTGCGGCAGCAACTTAAGTGGAAACTTAGACTAGTAATAGAAGGGAGCCTTTCCCTTATCTTAGCACCTAAGTAGCTAGAATTCTATAGCAAGCCCAGTATCTCTAGAGATAGTGTTAGCAATAAGTTAGATGACGAGTCGTTCTTCTGGAGCTTTATTTGAACTTTTACCTCACTGTAAAGTAGGAGGCTGTGTTGATCTTCTGTAAACAGCTTGTGTATCCTTCTATAGACATACCTTGGACTCGCATATGTTTCTGTTGTACCACTCTGAGGGATGTAATATGAGTGGAACGGTGTTTCACTTGTGTTATGTCAACAACTTGTGTACTACACCATGCAGTGGTACGCTGGGTCACCACAAGGACAAGCTCCCGTTGGTTGACCCTTCCGGTCCGCGGAGCACGACGCAGCACTTGAGCCGGCTCAGACGCGCCGTCAAGGAGTTCGATACCGCGTGGCACGATGCCAGCGGCAACGTGGTGGTAAGCTCCAGACACCTTCATCTTTAAAGCTTTATCCTTCACACACATGCCGGTTTTTAATTTCCATCTTATATATGTATATCCTCCCAGTCCCCGAGTTTCGGGTTGAGTACGCAGTTCTTAGCGTGAAACTTTCTTGAAACAAAAAACCGGCATAGCTAGTCCCCGAGTTTCGGGTTAAGCACGAAGTACTTAGCGCGAAACTGCAAAAAACTGGCATAGCTAGTCCCCGAGTTTTGGGTTAAGCACCAAGTACTTAGCGCGAAAATGCAAAAAACCGGCATAGCTAGTCGCCGAGTTTCGGGCTAAGCACGAAGTGCTTAGCGCGAAACTGCAAAAAACCGGCATAGCTAGTCCTCGAGTTTCAGGTTAAGCACAAAGTACTTAGCGCGAAACTGCAAAAAACCGGCATAGCTAGTCCCCGAGTTTCGGGTTAAGCACAAAGTACTTAGCGCGAAACTGCAAAAAAACGGCATAGCTGAACCATAGCTCTTAACTTGTGCAGGGCAACCTTGACGCCCGGAAGTAGCTCTTCGAGGAGCTTCTGTGGGAGCACCGGCACCTCTCCAAGGCCCACAGCAAATGCCAAGGTTAGCTTGCCACTTCCGACCTTTTTGCACCGGTTGCTTTTCGTAATCTATACTCACAAGTTCTGTACAGCAGCTCTTTCGGAAGTCTCCTCTGAGGACCTCTCCGCCCAGCTCTCCGCGCTAAAAGGTAAAACTTCCTTGCTCGTTTATCTTCCGCTTTTTTGAACCTGCCGGTTTCTTTTTGTTACTCATTTGTTCTTCCGGATTACAGCTGAACAGGAGCGGCTTGTCCTTGAGCACCGCAAGGCCCTGGACGCTCAGGAGAAAACTTCCGCTGAGCTGAAGAACGCGCTTATGCAAGCTGAACTCCGGCATGCGCAGGAGCTCAAGGACGCCCAGGTTGCCGCTGAGGCCAAGCTGGACGAGTCGCTGAAGGACTTCACTGATGCCAACGCGCAGCTGAGGAAGGAGCTGGAGGAGGAGTCCCGGCTGCTGAAGGAGGCGCGGGACCGGAACGCCGTGCTAATGACGGACCAGGCTGAGTATGACCGGTTGGTCATCCAGGCTGATACACTGGCTCTCAGTAAGACTCTTTTCTTCTCTTTTTGCTTATAAGCTTATACCTTCTGGCAGTATATCCTTATGCCTGCTCCTTTTCTCTTTTCTCCCTTTCAGGGCTTTTCCCGGATTCGCAGCCGCACGCGCACAAGAAGGTCACAGAGCGCAGGGCCGAGCAATCTCTCAGCAATCCGGATGCGCCCTGGGATGCCTACGACCATCTCGTTGCGTTGGCTGCTCGGATCTCCCACATGAGGGCTGTGGACCGGCATCTGGTCGATCTGCCGGATGTGGCCACGCAGATCTTCAAGGTTCTGTGGCCCGGGGAAACGGTACCGGCCAACCTGACGCTTCTCTCCGACCGGTTGAAGGATGCCGGCAAGAGGTTCAGCGACTGGAGGCGCTCATCTGCCCGCGCCGGAGCTGACGCAGTGCTACGCGTTGCCTGCTCCTGGTACGAGGATCTGGACCTTGATGCCCTCCATAGCTTGCGTGGCCAGGCTCCTACTGACACGGACCCCGCCAAGACCGCCAAGCAACAGGACCGAGCGTACCGGATCGCCCAGTCCGCTCCTACCAGCACCTTCATCCCTCCTCCTGCTGATCTACGCGATGAAATATCTGAGGACGAGGAGGAAGAGGATGCTGGCGAGGATGAGGAGGAGGCCCCTGCAGATGATGCCGCCCCAGACCAAGCTCCGGAAGCCCCTGCTGCCTGAAACCTTACTTTGCTTGCCTACTACACCTGTTGCCTTAAAACAATCTGTTAAATTCTCCCCCGGTATGCCGGGGTGTCTGATGTAAGATAATACTTTTAAGTCCTTTTGGTTGTGCTACACTTTATTATGCTGGTATCTTATATCATACACCGGTAGGTTATTAAGTTACATTGGTATGCTGTCTTAGCAATTTGCTTTGATTGTTTGGTTTGACCTTGCATGGTGAATCTTCCGGATTCATTTCCGAATTCAATCTGATGCACACTTGGTTCTTTTGCTTTGGCTCTGCCTACCTCTCTGGGTGTTTTGGCATATGAGACACAAAGTTCTTTTGCCAAGCAAGCACTTTCTTGAACTTAGAAAAAATTCGAAATTTTTCACAAAAAACCGGTACAACCGGGGTTAGTTAAACTTTCATCGGATTGCTTGTTTTGATTTCCCTTTGCGTTTTCGCGTGTTTATATCCTTCCGGTTTATCTTGCTTGCCATGAAGCCAGGTTGCGGACAACAGCAAGTCGAAGACTCCTTTAGGTTTAGCACGTTACTAAACCAGAAAAGAAAATTTCTAACAATCAAACCGGTATACAGAAAAAATAAACATATTGCGCGCAATTCCGGTAGAGGCAGTCCCCGAGATACATTCGAGGTGCCGGAATTTTATTCATAATATAAGGTACAAAAAGTAACTTCTTAAACCACATCTTCAGGAGTAGAAAGGATGCAACAAAGCTATGTTCCACGGTCGCTTGCTCTCCTCTCTGGATTTGTCCGCCTTTCCTTCCTTCCATTCATGTGCATCGATCAAGTAGTAGGCATCATTGTGGAGAGCTTTGCTCACAATGAATGTCCCTTCCCACAGAGGTGAGAGTTTGTGCTGTCCTTCAGTGCGCTGCACTAGACGTAACACCAGATCTCCTTCCCGGAATACCCTCGGGTTTACCTTCCGGCTATGATAGCATCTGAGGTTTTGTTGGTATATGGTTGACCTTGCCAGAGCCATTTCCCTTTGCTCTTCAAGCAAGTCCACATCATTTTCTCGGGCCTCTTTTACCTCTTCTTCGGTATATAGATGTACCCTTGGTGAATCATGGAGAATGTCGGTTGGTATGACCGCTTCTGCTCCGTATACCATGAAAATGGTGTATATCCGGTAGACCGGTTCGGTGTTGTTCTTATGCTCCACAGCACAGATGGTAATTCATCAAGCCAGCATCCGGGCGTTTTTTCGAGTGGTTCAATGAGCCTCGGTTTGATACCAGAAAGCATGAGTGCATTAATTCTTTCAACTTGCCCATTGCCTTGTGGGTGTGCCACTGAACACAAATCCAACCGGATGTTGTTGTCCTCACAGAACCGCTTAAACTCTCCTTGAGCAAAGTTGGTTCCGTTATCCGTAATGATACTGTGCGGGTATCCATACCGCAAGATCACATCTTTCAAGAATTTACGGCTGTATGGCCATCGCATTTTGTTATCGGCTTCACCTCTAGCCACTTAGTGAATTTATCGACCATCACTAAGATATGAGTCATTTTTCCTCTTGCGGTTTTGAATGGTCCAACCATATCCAGGCACCATACAGCAAAGGGCCAAGTTATTGGTATAGTTTTTAAACCGGATGCTGGGGTGTGATTTTGCTTGGCATACCTCTGGCACCCATTGCATCTTCGGACCAAGTCCTCAGCATCCTCCAAAGCAGTTGGCCAATAGAATCCATGCCGGAACACTTTTGCCACCAACGCTCTGGATGAGGCATGGTGTCCACACTCTCCTTGGTGAACTTCCACAAGCATTTCTCGTCCTTCTTCCGGTTCCACACATCGCTGGAGGACACCGGTAACACTTCTTTTGTACATCTCCCCATTGATGATGGTGTATGCCTTGGATCTTCTCTGGATCCTCCTTGATTCAGTTTCGTCAACCGACAAGGTGCCGTTGATCAGGAATTCCTTAATAGGTTTAACCCATGTTGGCGTTTCTCGAACCGTAAACACCGGTAAATCTATTTCCATGTGATCCACTATCATAGTTTCTTTCGGTTTAGATCCCGAAGTCCCCGGGTTTGCCGTAACAACCCCCGTACTTCCTTCGGCCACATCCATGGGTATGATGTGAGATTCCGGTACGAAAATCGACTCGGACTCCGGACTTGGTGTAATTGATGGCTTTCTTAGGTGAGCCAAGGCTATTCCGGAAGGAATTTCTTGCCTAGATGAGCCCAGCTTGGACAAAGTATCCGCGGCTTCATTTTCTGCCCGCGGCACATGGTGAAATTCACATCCTTCAAAGAATCCGACAATCTTTTGCACATGGAACCGGTACGAGGCCATGTTGGCATCTTTTGCATCCCAATCTCCGGAACATTGTTGCACCACCAAGTCCGAATCACCATAGCAAATGATCCGGTGCACTCCAACTTCCTTTGCGACTTTTAGCCCATGGACCAAAGCTTCATACTCAGCGACATTGTTTGATGCCCTGAAGTGTATCTGCAGCACACATCTCAAGTGATCCCCCTTTGGTGAGGTGAGAACCACTCCGGCACCTAGACCCTCTTTGAGTTTGGATCCGTCAAAGTGCAACTTCCAATAGTCTCGTTCTAGTTTAGGTGGCTTGTATTGCATTTAAGCCCAATCAACCAGGAAATCCGCCAAAGCTTGCGATTTAATGGCGTCCCTTCTCTCATATGCCGGCACATACGGAGACAGCTGAATTGCCCACTTGGCAATCCGGCCGATGGCGTCTTTGTTGCCCATGATCTCCGAGATAGGTGCTTGATGCGCGTAGATGTACACGTCCGTTGGGAACCCCAAGAGGAAGGTATGATGCGCACAGTGGCAAGTTTCCCTCAGTAAGAAACCAAGGTTTAATCGGACCAGTAGGAGTCAAGAAGCACGTTGAAGGTTGATGGTGGCGAAATGTGATGCGGCGCAACAACAGGGATTCCGGCGCCAACGTGGAACCTGCACAACACAACCAAAGTACTTTGCCCCAACGAAACAGTGAGGTTGTCAATCTCACCGGCTTGCTGTAACAAAGGATTAAGCGTATTTGTGTGGAAGATGATTGTTTGCAAGAAAACAGTAAAACAAGTATTGCAGTAGATTGTATGCGATGTAAAGAATAGGACCGGGGTCCACAGTTCACTAGAGGTGTCTCTCCCATAAGATAAAAGCATGTTGGGTGAACAAATTACGATCGGGCAATTGACAAATAGAGAAGGGCATAACAATGCATATACATGATATGATAAATATAGTGAGATTTAATTGGGCATTACGACAAAGTACATAGACCGCCATCCAACCGCATCTATGCCTAAAAAGTCCACCTTCAGAGTTATCATCCGAACCCCTTTCGATATTAAGTTGCAAAACAACGAGACAATTGCATTAAGTATGGTGCGTAATGTAATCAACAACTACATCCTTAGACATAGCATCAATGTTTTATCCCTAGTGGCAACAAGCACAACACAACCTTAGAACCTACCGTCACGATCCCAGGTGTCAATGAAGGCATGAACCCACTATCGAGCATAAATACTCCCTCTTGGAGTTAAGAGCAAAAACTTGGCCAGAGCCTCTACTAATAACGGAGAGCATGCAAGATCATAAACAACACATAAACAATAGATTGATAATCACCATAACATAGTATTCTCTATCCATCGGATCTCGACAAACACAACATATAGTATTACAGATAGATGATCTTGATCATGTTAGGCAGCTCACAATATCCAACAATGAAGCACAATTAGGAGAAGACGACCATCTAGCTACTGCTATGGACCCATAGTCCAGGGGTGAACTACTCACTCATCACTCCGGAGGCGACCATGGCGGTGTAGAGTCCTCCGGGAGATGAATCCCCTCTCCGGCAGGGTGCCGGAGGCGATCTCCTGAATCCCCCGAGATGGGATTCGCGCGGCGGCGTCTCCGGAAGGTTTTCCGTATCGTGGCTCTCGGTACTCGGGGGTTTCGCGACGGAGGCTATTTGTAGGCGGAAGGGCAGGTCAAGAGGCGGCACGAGGGGCCCACACCATAGGTCGGCGCGGCCAGGGCCTGGGCCGCGCCGCCCTGTGGTGTCGCCACCTCGTGGCCCCACTTCGACTCCCCTTCGGTCTTCTGGAAGCTTCGTGCAAAAATAGGACCCTGGGCGTTGATTTCGTCCAATTTCGAGAATATTTCGTTACTAGGATTTCTGAAACCAAAAACAGCGTAGAAACAAGAACTCGGCTCTTCGGCATCTTGTTAATAGGTTAGTTCCAGAAAATGCGTAAATACGACATATAATGTGCATAAAACATGTAGGTATCATCAATAAAGTAGCATGGAACATAAGAAATTATCGATACGTTGGAGAAACGATAACAAAGATAATTTCTGAAGTGACATGCCATCATAATCTTGATCATACTATTTGTAAACATATGTAATGAATGCAGCGATCAAAACAATGGTAATGACATGAGTAAACAAGTGAATCATAAAGCAAAGACTTTTCATGAATAGTACTTCAAGACAAGCATAAATAAGTCTTGCATAAGAGTTAACTCATAAAGCAATAAATCAAAGTAAAGGTGTTGAAGCAACACAAAGGAAGATTAAGTTTCAGCGGTTGCTTTCAACTTATAACATGTATATCTCATGGATATTGTCAACATAAAGTAATATAACAAGTGCAATATGCAAGTATGTAGGAATCAATGCACAGTTCACACAAGTGTTTGCTTCTTAAGGTGGAGGGAGATAGGTAAACTCACTCAACAATAAAGGTAAAAGAATGGTCCTTCAAAGAGGAAAGCATCGATTGCTATATTTGTGCTAGAGCTTTTATTTTGAAAACATGAAACAATTTTGTCAACGGTAGTAATAAAGCATATGAGTTATGTAAATTATATCTTACAAGTTGCAAGCCTCATGCAAAGTGTACTAATAGTGTCCGCACCTTGTCCTACTTAGCTTGGACTACCGGAACTTCGCAATGCCATGTTTCAACCAAGTGTCACAAAGGGGTACCTCCATGCCGCCTGTACAAAGGTCTAAGGAGAAAGCTCGCATTTTGGATTTCTCGCTTTTGATTATTCTCAACTTAGACATCCATACCGGGACAACATGGACAACAGATAATGGACTCCTCTTTAATGCATAAGCATGTGACAACAATTATTATTCTCATATGAGATTGAGGATATATGTCCAAAACTGAAACTTCAACCATGATTCATGGCTTTAGTTAGCGGCCCAATGTTCTTCTCTAACAATATGCATGCTCCAACCATTAAGGTGGTAGATCCCTCTTACTTCAGACAAAACGGACATGCATAGCAACTCACATGATATTCAATAAAGAGTAATTGATGGCGTCCCCAGAAGCATGGTTATCGCACAACAAGCAACCTAATAAGAGATAAAGTGCATAAGTACATATTCAATACTACGATAGTTTTTTAGGCTATTTTGTCCCATGAGCTATATATTGCAAAGGTGAATGATGGAATTTTAAAGGTAGCACTCAAGCAATTTACTTTGGAATGGCGGATAAATACCATGTAGTAGGTAGGTATGGTGGACACAAATGGCATAGTAGTTGGCTCAAGGATTTTGGATGCATGAGAAGTATTCCCTCTCGATACAAGGTTTAGGCTAGCAAGGTTATTTGAAGCAAACTCAAGGATGAACCGGTGCAGCAAAATTCACATAAAAGACATATTGTAAACATTATAAGACTCTACACCGTCTTCCTTGTTGTTCAAAACTCAATACTAGATATTATCTAGACCTTAGAGAGACCAAATATGCAAATCAAATTTTAGCAAGCTCTATGTATTTCTTCATTAATGGGTGCAAAGTATATGATGCAAGAGCTTAAACATGAGCACAACAATTGCCAAGTATCACATTATCCAAGACATTTTAGAATTACTACATGTAGCATTTTCCAATTCCAACCATATAACAATTTAACGAAGAAGAAACTTCGCCTTGAACATTATGAGTAAGGCCTAAGGACATATTTGTCCATATGCAACAGCGGAGCGTGTCTCTCTCCCACAAAGTGAATGCTAGGATCCATTTTATTCAAACAAAAACAAAAACAAAAACAAACCGACGCTCCAAGTAAAGAACACAAGATGTGACTCGAATAAAAATATAGTTTCGGGGAGGAACCCGATGATGTTGTCGATGAAGAAGGGGATGCCTTGGGCATCCCCAAGCTTAGACGCTTGAGTCTTCTTAAAATATGCAGGGATGAACCACGGGGGCATCCCCAAGCTTAGAGCTTTCACTCCTCTTGATCATAGTATATCATACTCCTCTCTTGACCCTTGAAAACTTCCTTCACACCAAACTTCAAGCAAACTCATTAGAGGGTTAGTGCACAATTAATAATTCACACATTCAGAGGTGACACAAACATTCTTTACACTTCTGGACATTGCACAAAGCTACCGGACATTAATGGATCAAAGAAATTCATCCAACATAGCAAATATGGCAATGCGAAATAAAAGGCAGAATCTGTCAAAAACAGAACGTACGTAAAGACGAATTTTAAAATGGCACCAGACTTGCTCAAATGGAAAAACTCAAAACTAATGAAAGTTGCGTACATATCCGAGGATCACGCTCGTAAATTGGCAGATTTTTTCGAATTTTCTACAGAGACTTGTGCCCAGATTCGTGACAGACAGAAATGCTGTTTCTGCGCAGCGATCCCAAATATAACATCAACTTTGACATAGAAACTTTACTTGGCACAAAAACATGATAAGGAGAGGTTGCTACAGTAGTAAACAACTTCCAAGACTCAACAAAACAAAAATTGCTGTAGTAAAAACATGGGTTGTCTCCCATAAGCGCTTTTTTTAACGCCTTTCAGCTAGGCGCAGAAAGTGCAAATCAAGTAACATCAAGAGTAGAAGCATCAACATCATAACTTGTTCTAATAATAGAATCAAAAGGCAACTTCATTCTCTTTCTAGGGAAGTGTTCCATACCTTTCTTGAGAGGAAATTGATATTTAATATTACCTTCGCTCATATCAATAACAGCACCAACGGTTCGAAGAAAAGGTCTTCCCAACACAATAGGACAAGATGCATTGCATTCGATATCCAAGACAACAAAATCAACGGGGACAAGGTTATTGTTAACCGTAATTCGCACATTATCAATCCTCCCCAATGGTTTCTTTTTAACATTATCGGCAAGATTAACATCCAAATAACAATTCTTCAATGGTGGCAAGTCAAGCATATCATAAATCTTTTTAGGCATAATAGAAATACTTGCACCAAGATCACATAAAGCATTACATTCAAAGTCATTGAATTTCATTTTAATGATGGGCTCCCAACCATCTTCTAACTTTCTAGGAATAGAAGTTTCAAGTTTTAGTTTCTCTTCTCTAGCTTTTATGAGAGCATTTGTAATATGTTTTGTAAAGGCTAAATTTATAGCACTAGCATTAGGACTTTTAGCAAGTTTTTGTAAGAACTTTATAACTTCAGAGATGTGACAATCATCAAAATCTAAATCATTATGAGCTACAGCAATGGGATCATTGTTCCCAAGGTTGGAAAAAATTTCAGCAGTTTTATCACAAGCAGTTTCAGCGGTTTTAGCAATTTCAGGCAGTTTTGTACGCTTTGCACTAGGAGTAGAAACATTGCCAACATCAATTATTTTACCATTGATAGTAGGAGGTGCAGCAACATGTGAAGAATTAACATTACTAGTGGTGGTAATAGTCCAAACTTTAGCTACATTATTCTCTTTAGCTAGTTTTTCATTTTCTTCTCTATCCCACCTAGCACGCAATTCAGCCATTAATCTTATATTCTCATTAATTCTAACTTGGATGGCATTTGCTGTAGTAGTAATCTTATTATCAATATCATTATTAGGCATAACTTTCAATTTTAAAAGATTAACGTCGAGGCAAGTCTATCAACTCTAGAAGCAATAATATCAATTTTATCAAGCTTTTCCTCAACAGATTTGTTAAAAGCAGTTTGTGTACTAATAAATTCTTTAAGCATAGCTTCAAGACCAGAGGGTACACTCCTATTATTGTTGTAAGAATTCCCATAAAAATTACCATAACCATTAGCAGAAGGATATGGCCTATAGTTATTACCAGAGTTGTTCCTATAAGCATTATTGTTGAAATTATTATTTTTAATGAAATTCACATCAACATTTTCTTCTTGAGCAACCAATGAAGCTAAAGGAACATTATTTGGATCAACATTAGATCTACCATTCACAAGCATAGACATAATCACATCAATCTTATCACTCAAGGAAGAGGTTTCTTCAACAGAATTTACCTTCTTACCTTGTGGAGCTCTTTCCGTGTGCCATTCGGAGTAATTTATCATCATATCATCAAGAAGTTTTGTAGCCGCCCCCAAAGTGATGGACATAAAGGTACCTCCAAGCAGCTGAATCCAATAAATTCCGCGAAGAAAAATTTAGTCCCGCATAGAAGGTTTGGATGATCATCCAAGTAGTCAGTCCATGGGTTGGGCAATTCTTTACCAAAGTTTTCATTCTCTCCCATGCTTGAGCAACATGTTCAGTATCTAATTGCTTAAAATTCATTATGCTACTTCTCAAAGATATAATTTTAGCGGGAGGATAATATCTACCAATAAAAGCATCCTTACATTTAGTCCATGAATCAATACTATTCTTAGGCAAAGATAGCAACCAATCTTTAGCTCTTCCTCTTAATGAGAAAGGAAACACTTTCAATTTAATAATATCACCATCTACATCCTTATACTTTTGCATTTCACAAAGTTCAACAAAATTATTAAGATGGGCAAGCAAGATCATCGTAACTAACACCGTAAAATTGATCTCTCATAACCAGGTTCAGTAAAGCAGGTTTAATTTCAAAGAATTCTGCTGTAGTAGCAGGTGGAGCAATAGGTGTGCGTAGGAAATCATTATTATTTGCGTTTGTGAAGTCACACAACTTAGTATTTTAGGGGTATTCATTTTAGCAACGGTAAATAAAACAAACTAGATAAAGTAAATGCAAGTAACTAATTTTTTTTGTGTTTTTGATATAGAGAGCAAGACAGTAAATAAAGTAAAACTAGCAACTAATTTTTTGTGTGTTTTGTTTAGGTGCAGCAGACAAAGTAGTAAATAAAATAAAGCAAGACAAAAACAAAGTAAAGAGATTGAGAAGTGGAGACTCCCCTTGCAGCGTGTCTTGATCTCCCCGGCAACGGCGCCAGAACTTTGCTTGATGCGCGTAGATGTACACGTCCGTTGGGAACCCCAAGAGGAAGGTATGATGCGCACAAGTGGCAAGTTTCCTCGCAAGAAACCAAGGTTTAATCGGACCAAGTAGGAGTCAAGAAGCACGTTGAAGGTTGATGGTGGCGAAATGTGATGCGGCGCAACAACAGGGATTCCGCGCCAACGTGGAACCTGCTCAACACAACCAAAGTACTTTGCCCCAACGAAACAGTGAGGTTGTCAATCTCACCGGCTTGCCGTAACAAAGGATTAACCGTATTGTGTGGAAGATGATTGTTTGCAAGAAAACAAGTAAAACAAGTATTGCAGTAGATTGTATGCGATGTAAAGAATAGGACCGGGGTCCACAGCTCACTAGAGGTGTCTCTCCCATAAGATAAAAGCATGTTGGGTGAACAAATTACAGTCGGGCAATTGACAAATAGAGAAGGGCATAACAATGCATATACATGATATGATAAATATAGTGAGATTTAATTGGGCATTACGACAAAGTACATAGACCGCCATCCAACCGCATCTATGCCTAAAAAGTCCACCTTCAGAGTTATCATCCGAACCCCTTTCAGTATTAAGTTGCAAAGCAACGAGACAATTGCATTAAGTATGGTGCGTAATGTAATCAACAACTACATCCTTAGACATAGCATCAATGTTTTATCCCTAGTGGCAACAAGACAACACAACCTTAGAACCTACCGTCACGATCCCAGGTGTCAATGAAGGCATGAACCCACTATCGAGCATAAATACTCCCTCTTGGAGTTAAGAGCAAAAACTTGGCCAGAGCCTCTACTAATAACGGAGAGCATGCAAGATCATAAACAACACATAAACAATAGATTGATAATCACCATAACATAGTATTCTCTATCCATCGGATCCCGACAAACACAACATATAGTATTACAGATAGATGATCTTGATCATGTTAGGCAGCTCACAAGATCCAACAATGAAGCACAATTAGGAGAAGACGACCATCTAGCTATCTGCTATGGACCCATAGTCCAGGGGTGAACTACTCACTCATCACTCCGGGAGGCGACCATGGCGGTGTAGAGTCCTCCGGGAGATGAATCCCCTCTCGGCAGGGTGCCGGAGGCGATCTCCTCGAATCCCCCGAGATGGGATTCGCGGCGGCGGCGTCTCGGGAAGGTTTTCCGTATCGTGGCTCTCGCATCGGGGGTTTCGTGACGGAGGCTATTTGTAGGCGGAAGGGCAGGTCAAGAGGCAGCACGAGGGGCCCACACCATAGGTCGGCGCGGCCAGGGCCTGGGCCGCGCCGCCCTGTGGTGTTGCCACCTCGTGGCCCCACTTCGACTCCCCTTCGGTCTTCTGGAAGCTTCGTGCAAAAATAGGACCCTGGGGGTTGATTTCGTCCAATTCCGAGAATATTTCGTTACTAGGATTTCTGAAACCAAAAACAGCAGAAAACAACAACCGGCTCTTCGGCATCTTGTTAATAGGTTAGTTCCAGAAAATGCGTAAATACGACATATAATGTGCATAAAACATGTAGGTATCATCAATAAAGTAGCATGGAACATAAGAAATTATCGATACGTTGGAGACGTATCAGTGCTTCACTCACCACTTTCATCGGATGCTCTTCAAAGTAGTGCTTAAGCTTTGTGGTGGCCATGAACACGCCGTAGGTCATCTTCTGGAAGTGCGGGTAGTTTTGCTTTGAAGAGGAGAGCACCTCACTCAGGTAGTATACCGGCCTCTGCACGGTTTTTCCTTCCTGGTCTCTTTCTACTACAACCACAACACTTACTACCCGATTTGTTGCCGCTATGTAAAGCAACATGGGTTCCCTTTCCAAAGGTGAAGCCAGTATAGGAGCTGTCGTGAGCATGTTTTTTAGCTCCTTGAAAGCTGCATCTGCCTGGGGCGTCCAGACAAAAGTATCTGATTTTCTCATTAGGGCGTAGAGAGGCATGGCCTTCTCCCCCAACCGGCTGATGAACCGGCTCAACGACGCCAAGCTACCGGTAAATTTCTGGATATCTTTTAATTCTTGAGGTATGGTCATCCTCTCAATTGCTCGAATCTTTACCGGGTTAACTTCTATACCGCGGCTCGATACCAAGAAACCGAGAAGTTTTCCGGCGGGCACACCAAAGGTGCATTTTGCCGGATTGAGTTTCATCCGGAACCTTCTTAGGTTATCGAACGTTTGTTTTAGATCATCAATCAAGGTGTCTTTTACCTTAGTTTTTATCACAACATCATCCACATAGACCTGCACATTTTTGCCGATATGATCGAATAGGCATTTTTGCATACAGCGCTGGTACGTTGCGCCGGCATTTCTCAAACCAAAAGGCATGGTGACATAACAATAAGCCCCGTGCGGGGTAATGAACGCAGTATTTATTTGATCCTCCTTTTTCAGGGGAATTTGGTGGAATCCGGAATAAGCATCCAGAAAAGACAACAGATCACAACCAGCAGTGGAATCGGTCACTTGATCAATCCGAGGTAAAGGGAATGGATCTTTTGGGCACGCCTTGTTCAGGTTGGTGTAGTCGATGCACATGCGCCACACCTTTGGAGCTTTGGGGTCTTCCTCTTTTTTCTTCTCGACCAGCACCGGATTGGCCAGCCATTCAGTATGCAGTACCTCCACGATGAAACCGGAAACCAGTAGCTTGGTAACTTCCTCTCCGATGATTTTTCTCCTGTCTTCAGCGAACCGGCGCAAAGGTTGCCGTACCGGTTTTGCATCCTTCCGGACATTCAGAGAGTACTCAGCCAACTCCCTCGGCACACCCACCAAGTCATCGGTAGACCAGGCGAAGATGTTCCGATTCTCACGGAGGAAGTTGACGAGCGCGCTTTCCTACGCCTTGCTCAGACCGGCGCCGATACGAACGGTGCGCTCTGGGCATGCCGGATCCAGCACGATGTCCTTGGTCTCCTTTGATGGCTGAAATGCCGGTGCACCCAAGTTGCCATTCATGGCCGCTAAGTTCAGCTGGGAGGACTGAGTCAGCGCTACAGCAGTTTGCATCCTTTTCTTTTCCTCAGCTATCACCAACGACTCTGCCAGGTCTGATCCGGCAGAAGCTGTTTCCAACGATACTTTGTAGTTTCCCACCACGGTCAGTGAACCATTGGGTGCCGACATCTTCATCTTGAGATATGCGGTGTGTGTTGTGGCCATGAAGGCCGCCAGTGTTGGTCTCCCCAACAGTGCATGGTACGGGCTGTCCAGATCAACCACCTCGAACAGAACATTTTCCACCCGGCAATTGTCACGTCCTCCGAAAGACACATCCACCCGGACTTTTCCCAGGGGCGAGCAAGAAAACCCCAGAACGATGCTGTGGAAAGTGGTATGGCTTGGCTGCAGCATGTTCTCTTTTATGCCAAGTGTTATCGCAGTGTGTCGGTACATGATGTTTATGCTGCTTCCGTTATCGACCAACACTTTGCTGAACTTCACCTTGCTGACTGGTCCATGCATGATTGGATCCACAACCAAAGCATATATGCCCGGATTCGGCATGATTTTCGGATGATCTTTGATCGACCAAGTGAGTTCCTGATCTGACCACTACATGTACCTCGGTACTGCCGGCATCACCGCGTTCACTTCCATGGAACGGCGATAGATACTCTGCTTATCTGTTGGCTCAGTGACGAACACAACGCATCATATGTCTGGATCCTGGTAAACGTTCCGACCCACAGGTGCCGGTGGTGGTGGCTGGTTGTTGTAAGCCACTTGATGAACCTCTTGCTGTTGCTGCGGCCGGTTTTGCTGAGCAAAAACGGGCTGCGCATTTGCGCCGGTTAGCGGCGGCGGCGGCGGTGGTGGTAGCTTGTCTCTGGCATCCATCATATTGCCCTTTTCCAATAACCTCTTGGTCAAAGAGCAATCTTTTGTCAGGTGGTTTGCCGGTCTTGCCGGATTCGGTGTATGCCACCGGTATGGTTGATCCATCACACATATCAACAAGGGATAGAAGATAGTTGGGATGCTTTGAGAAATGCAACAAGTATCACAAACAAGGATACCAAAAGAAATAACTCAATGTGCACTTTCATCAATTAATATGGCACATGTGAGAGGCTTGAGGAATTGATATGCAATAAAATTGCTAGATAGGCATAGTTGGGATGGATCAATCATGAGCATGATTTTATATACTTCCCAACATATGTGCTCATCTCAATATACTCACATTTGCAATAAATAGGTTTCATTAAAATCTTTGCAAGAAGCATAATATTTGCAAATCGAGAGATTCATGCCAAGATGCAACCACATGGTTGGATGCTAGAAAGATATGCATGTGAAGATACTTGTTACCGAGATAGCGTTGGTGTGGATGTAGTAGATATGAGTTCGTTGACCATCCTAGTTTGCCTCAAATTACCATTGAGTCACCACATCTTCCTAAGTGTGAGACAAGCATCCAATGTATCTCCTTGTACCTAAAACAAAATTAAGTACAAAATGGTTCCCAAACTAATTGGGTCCAAAGTAGTTAGATACACTACAACATATAGGAAAAACTCCATAAAACTATGTGCATATAGATATGAAGTTGACTTTCATGCACATCTAGCCAAATTAGGATTTGATGGAGTTTACCCTATATATTGGGTCAAATAAAGTAACACATACCATAAGATATACATATATTAAATATGAATGCACAATACTTTTAGGAACTAAAGGAATATACAATTTGGACAAAACACCAAATAAATCAAGAAATAATGGTTGTACAAATTATATCAAAGAATCAAATCAACACAAGGTTTACTCCAAAGACTTATCTCATTGTAAGAAGCTAATTAAACCCAAAAACAAAGGAATGAGATAACCAACTCCCAAGAGAGCAAGGTTCCCACAAATAAACCAAACCCTCAACACTTTTTATGATGGCACAAAGTACCAACAAAAAAAGGTTTGTCTCCCAAAACCAAATTATTGATAATGATCAAGAGATGTTAAGCATTCTAACAAACATAGGAGAGCGCCCCCAACATTAGTGCATTATCTAGGATTTTGCATATGAATACAAAATGCACCAACTAGGATCATCACGCTACCTATATCTACTAAAAACGCTAAAAAAGTTTAAATAGACAAATTAGATCCATAAGATGCAAGGAAGACACATGGGTGTCAAAGCACAACAAATTCATGGCAATAAATAAGGCAATTAAACACCAAAGCCAATGTAAATATGATTCTACCTCATAATAGATTGCCAATTGTCCTAGGACAAGAGGTATTAGGAAATATTTCCCGGTGGTAGTTTGTAAGTATACGTAAGATCATATTTACAACAAATCAAGCATATGGTAAAAGATAAGAGTTAACCATCATGCAAAGAGAGTTTCTTGATAGCTTCAATTAGTCATACCAACATGCAAAGCAATTAATAACATCCATACCAACATGCAAAGCAATTAATTGAATGACTTGAAGCACATGGTTTCCCAAAAGGGTATTGAGGGACACGTTGTGAAAAACCATGCCAAGAAAAACTTTCACAAATAAGATCCACAAATATATTATCAATTAATCATTTAAACAAAATGGAACTTGTTTGATCAAACATGCCACATACGAGAGAGATAATTTACAATATCAATTCCATGTGACACAACCTCAAATGTTCACATTTTCTATGCTTGTAATATGCACAAAACTTATTACTCCCCCATAATGTGATAAGGAATTTATTTTCACAAGAGGCAAATAAGATCCAACTAGAGATATTAATGGATATTAGAATTTGAATTTCTCATGAAGATGACATACCACATAGAGACTAAATAATCTTGCAATATCAATTCTAAGTGATATTCCTCATGTACACACATTGTTAGGATTGCGAAATTCCCAAAGGAATATCACTCCCCAAAATGGGATAGTCCATTAATCGCTCATAAGAGCCATATAAGATACACCAAGATGCAAAGAGGCTCCTACACAAACACAAATACATGGTGGGCAACCCAACATACATAGACTTGATTTCTCAAGAAAAGCAAGTAGGAAGCACAACATATACAAACACATGTTAGGAACAAAACTAACACATGCAAATGGGCGAGTAACTTTCAATATAAATGAGTTAAGCACATGTTACCGCAAGGAGAAATATTGGATATATGATAGAAGCAAGATAACCAAAAGACTTGGCTTGATATAATATAAATGATGAAGATCCCTTAATTCTTCATGATGTAGTCAAGTCTCCAATGCCCTCCATCAAGTACTTATTGATCAAGTTTTGGATTGTTGGTCCCCAACTAAGTTGGGTCCTAAGAGGTTAGTAACAATAGGCTTGGCAACCCAAATGGTTCTTTTCTTGACACCACTTTGAGCACCAACATATTTGGCAAACACATTGTCACCCTCATCCTTACGAAGAGAATAAACATAATCAATGGTGATAGAGTTGGATGAGGTAGAAATAGTGCAAAAGGAGGAGATGTGACCCTTCTCACGGCATATGTATCAAGTTCTTTTCTTCTCCTTATTCTCACTAGATTTCTCCACAATAGGAGCATTGGCTTGTTTCTTCTTGCGAAGTGGCATTTCTTCAACTTGAGGTTGAATATGAGTTTGAGCTTGAGGCCGCTTCCCTTTTTGCTTCTTCTTCAAAGGGCAAGATCTAACATGGTGACTTTCAATGTTGCACTTGAAGCAAACAATCTTGGTCGGGTCTTTGACTTTTACTTGGCCCTTCTTGTTGTTGTTGTTGTTGTTGTTGTTGTTGTTGTTGTTGTTTTGTTGGATTTGAATCCAAGTCCACTCTTGTCATTGGGGGATTATTGCACACTCAACATCGTGTCAAGTTTGCATTTCCCTTCATGACTCTTTACCAAGTTGTTCTTCAAAGAAGTGACTTGGTCCTTGAGCTCTTTGATTTCCTCTACATGGTTAGTAACAACACAAGTACTAGAGGAAGTAGAACCTTCATTGTTAGATCAACAAGGAAAGGAAGATAATTCATCACAAGATTTAGCAATATTATGAGTGGATGAATTACTAGGACTAGAACATGGCAATATAGCATTTTGAGTAGTAGTGCTAGTATCCACATGAGGCTCACAAGGTGTTTCCTTTGATATGATAGCCTCATGAGCTAACTTTAGCCTATCATGGGAGGCTAGAAGATCCTCATGGGAGCTAGAAAGCTTTCCATGATGTTCTTCCAATTTCCCATAATTGCTAGTTAGCAATTCAAGTTGAGCCCTTAGCTCAACATTCTCCTTCAAGATAGATTCTTCACAAGAAGTAGAGTTAGTAGCACAAGCATCATTACAAGACATATCAAAAGAGAGGGTAACATAGCATGCTCTTTTAAATATGAAGCTTGTAGTTTCTCATGTGACTTGGTGAGGATAGAGTGTTCACTCTCCAAGGCCTTGTGGGCCTTGTCTAGATGATCTAGATCCTTAACAAGTTTATCATGACCAACACCAACTCTAGACTTTTCATTTTAAGCATTTTTAATTGAGCTTTAGCATGGTCTCTTTCTTTATTGAGTTGAGAAAATATTTCATTTTGAGACACCTCAAGGGTTTCAAGTTTCTCCTCAAGAGAGGCTATGGCCTCTTGTTCTTCTTCAAGATAATTCTTTAGGGATGCTACATCATTGGCATACTCTCGTTCAAGAGCGCCCATTTTATCAATGGTGTTCTCACGCATCCAAATAAGTTTTTGGCTCTCAATAGCGGTAGTCAAGATTTCAAAAAAGTGAGAGCTAGAAATTTTATCTTTGCAAAGAACCTTGAATACACTCTTACCCTTATCGCGTAGAGAGGCAACCCAATTCTCTTCTTCATACTCATCCTCATCCTTATCACCACGAGAAATATTAGGTTCCATGGTAGGAGATACCGTGGAACCCTTGGCCATAAGGCATATGTGAGAACCGTGAGATAAAGATGAGGCGTTACTTGAGACTCCTTTCAAGATCTTGTCTTGACCAATATAGTCTTTGGTTTCCTCTACATTGTTAGTCACACAACAACTAGAGGAAATAGAAGCATTTTTATCATGGCCACAAGACAAAGCAAGCATATCATCATGAGATTTATTCAACCAACTTATACATGATATGCAAGGACTATCAGCACAAGCATGTAGATGATTTGTAGTGCTAGATGTGTTTACGTCCAAAGATGAAGCATTGAAATGAGATAGATATGAAGAATCATCAATAGTAAGCTCAATATGAACATTGAAATTTCCATCACCACTCACCATATCGTTACATTGTGTCTTGCCACACATTGGTAAAGTGGATGAAGATGAGAACTCATCACAGCCGGAAGTGGAAGCAATACAATCATCCTTAATAATATTGGACACATCATATTTATCTTGAATCTTTGTCCATAATTCATGAGAGCTCCCAAAAGACATGATTGATAAAGTAACTACATTGCTCACAACAATGAAAAACACATGAGAAGCAAGAGCATCGAGGCAAGAGTTTTTCTTCTCCTTATAAGATAAATTTTGGGGATCCTTAGGAGAATAAAAAGTCATGTCAAGAATACGCTCCATGTCCGAGGAAATACCCCGCAAAATATTAAGCACATAAATTTTCCATAGATCATAATTTGCGCCATCAAATATACACAAGTCATTGTGCACTAAACCCCTAACCGACATCTTTACTCTCAAGGCGGTGAAGCCTAAGAATGAGAGACCTTGCTCTGATACCAATTGAAAGGATACGGATGTCGCCTAGAGGGGGGTGAATAGGCGGTTTAAAACTTTTACGAGATGGGCTTAACAAATGCGAAATAAAACTAGCTTTTACTTTGTCAAGCCCAAAGCATATATACTATGGTTCAACTATGTGCACCAACAAATTATGCTAAGCAATACAAGCAACTATGTGATAGCAAGATAGATAACTTCAAGCACGATGGCTATCACAAAGTAAAGTGCATAAGTAAAGAGCTCGGGTATAGAGATAACCAATGCACGTGGGAGACGATGATTTATCCTGAAGTTCACACTCTTGCGAGTGCTAATCTCCGTTGGAGAGGTGCGGTGGCTTAGTGCTCCTGAACGCCACAAATGGCCTCACCTTTGTTGCTCGATGCATACCAACGCCACAAAGGCCTCACCCCAAGATGCAGTAGTCACACCACACACCGAGCGCCACGAAGGCGCCTCACCTTATTCTCCGGTGACCCTCAGTGGTGGCTCCAGGTATTAGATGATAGGTATTCATTTGAACAAAAAATATATCTAAGCAATATAAGAACTGAAACATAATTGAAATGGAGGTAGTATAAGACATACGACCATAATTTCAATACGACTAACATTTTTTCAATCAAGCAACAATACGTAGTACTAATACTCCCTCCGTTTTAAAATAAGTGTTTTAACTTTTTCTAGATACAAAGATTTCAATAATTAAAATGCATCTAGATACATCTGAATATAGATAAAAGTGAGTCACTTATTTATAGACGAAGGGAGTGGATGACATCATAATTTCATAATTATTATCAATACCACGGCAATGAATTTTCACTAAGGCCGAACCTCTTGATTGAAAAATTGATGTATCCATCATAAAAAATTACTACTCCCTCCGTGTATAAAAGGATGTCTTAGATTTGTCTAAAGTTAGATGTATCTATGAACATTATATTATGGATAGAGAAGTACAATATAACTCTTCAATCGTATTGTTAGAAGAGATTGATGACATTCTCATCCTTCACTTGATTAAAGAATTCTCTCTCGACAAACGTGGACTGAAACTTGCATCTAGGTAGAAAATTAGAGATCTGATAGTCTAGTACTATACTACTCTGCTAAACAAAGAAAGTGTAAACTTGTAATCTTCTAGATGCTAGTATGCTACTGGTATACTGCTATGTTAAAGCGGCTTAAGAAGCGAAGAAACGACTTAAGAGCTTAACTGGACGGAAGGGAAGTGCTGAAGAATACCTGGCCGTTCCGCCGTTGCCGTCGCCTGACCTCCTGATCAATTTCGCTGGTCGCTGCTTACCTGCCCGCCGGTTGGTGCCGCAAGCGCCTGCTCCGCTGACCGCTGGCCCCTGGCCGCTGCTTCTCTTCAGCACTTTCTGCCGGCGCTGCCGCAATCGCTACGCTAGGGCTGCCTCGCGTCTGGTGGACAAAAGTCGAGTCGACTCGAGACGGTTCGCGTGCGGGAGTGCGGCTGTAGCCTGTGGGGGCGTGGCCGCGTGGGCTGATTCTGAGCTGTATGGGCCAAATGTGTACATGACTATATGTAGAAAACAAAATTCCACTCAGATTATTGGGTATTCAAATGAATACAGGTGAATACCCCTGCCGCCGCCAGTGGTGACCCTTGCCACAAAGGTCTAGGTCACGGTTACACTAAGAGATTTCCTTCGAGGCGGAAACCGGGCCTTACACAAAGGTTGGGGCACACATCCACAACTTAATTGGAGGCTCCCAACAAATAACCACAAAGGCCTAGAATCCGTCTAAGTTTACAAGAACCGAAGAGTAACAACCTTCTTGCTTTCACCACCACGAATCTTCGTGGAAAGCTCAAACCGATGCACAAAATGCAATGACAAGAACACCACAAAGATGCTCAAATCCTTCTCTCTCAAATTTCAACAAAGCTACAAAAGCTATTGGGAGAATAAGAGAGGAAGAACAAATAGGAGAACACAAAGAACTCCAAGATCTAGATCTAGTGTGTTCCCCTCACTTAGAGAGGATATTGATTGGTGTAAATGTAGATCTAGATCTCCTCTCTCTTTTCCCTCAAATGGGGGCAATAATTATGGAGGGATTGAGATAAAGAGCAAGCTACTCAACAACAACAATGGAGGAGAGAGAATATGAGTAGTAACCAGCCCAAGGAGGAAGAAGAGGGCTTTTTATAGGCCCCCCAACTTGAGCATCCGGACTCTGATTTTGATGATCTTGGACTCGTTTCGAAGCTAGTAACAAGATCTACAAGATAATGCAGGGAACCATCATAGTACAGTAAGGTAGGATAGAAATAAATGATGAAATGTTTGACCTATCTAAAAAAGATATACCGGTAAAACCTCCAACCTTGAAAATGCAACAAGTTGCATGTGCAAAAACCATTCTTGATGAACTAGAGCTTGTCATGAGAATAAGAACAAGCTCTAAAACATCACATGGATAAGATCCAAATAACAACCAAGAAAGATGATGCAAGGATGCAAAGATTTGAGCTCTCCAAAGGATACGATCGAGTAACTCACCGAGAGCCCTCTTGATAGTATGACAACTAAACTATAAACCGGTCTCCAACTACACCATGAGACCGGTAAGAAAGAAACCCTATTATGAGCAAACCTTAACCCTGCACGTTCCTCTTGAGCTGGATGATGGAAATCTTGACCGCAACAAGATGGAACACCTTTCTTGATAGTGCTTGCTTGACGAGGTCTTGTGGATTTCTCTCCCCCATAATCCATCATGGGAGATCTTCTTCTTCGGCGCATCTTATCATATCCATGATCACCATATGGATGGAAAGATTCAAGCAAATGATCTCTTCGAGATGGCTCGTCTTGAACATGCACTTCATTTCTTCATTCTTCATCGTTGATGTCTTGAAGTTAAACTTGAGGGCTCACTTCATCTTCATCTTCAAGACATACTTGACACTTGAACTTCATTTGCTTCTTATTGCAATCTTTAGGCCAACATATGGTTCAAGCATTGCCTATGGACAACTCCTACAAATATAACTCAATGCGAATATTAGTCCATAGAGATTGTCATTTGATACGTCCCAAACGTATCTATAATTTTTGATGCTCCATGCTTGTTTTGTTACAATTCTTATATGTTTAATGTGCTCTTTTCCACACTTTTTAGCATTTTCTGGGACTAACCTATTAACGCGATGCCGGTTCCGTTTTCTCGCTGTTTTTGTGTTTCAGAAAAGTTGTACATGAAAGTTTCTCGGAATTGGACGAAACAAAAGCCCATAGTCTTATTTTTCCGGGACGAAGACGGAGCCAGTTGGACACGCGCAGGAGAGCTACCACGTGGCAGTACATAGGGCAGGCGCGGCCCCACCCTTGGCCGCGCCTGGCCCTTGTACTGCCGCCTCGTCGCCTCGTTTGCTCCGCCCTTCCGCCTATTTATTCCTCGTATCAGGAAAACCACAGGGACGAGAGCCTCCATCCACGAAAAGTTCCGACACCGCCGTCAATCGAAACCCTAGTTCGGGAGGGTTCTGCAGTCCATCTCGGCACCCTGCCGGAGAGGGAAATGGAGGCCTCTACATCCTCATGTCTTCATCCGAGGTGATGCGTGAGTAGTTCTCCACGGGACCATGGGTCCATAGCAGTAGCTAGATGGCTGTCCTCTCCTTGTTGTGCTTCATGTATAGATCCTGTGAGCTGCCTAACATGATCAAATCATCTATTTGTAATTGCTACATGTTGGTTTGATGTGGATCCGATTTATAAAGAGATTGCTTTGGTTGAGATTATGTATTATGTTATTATGATCTTGCATGCTCTCCATTTCTAGTAGATGCTCTGGCCAAGTAGATGCTAGCGACTCCAAGAGGGAGTATTTATGCTCGATAGTGGGTTCATGCCTCTATTTAACCATGGGAAGTGACCTTGTTCTCTACGGTTGTAGATGTGCTTGTTGCTACTAGGGAGAAAACAGCGGTGTTCTATTCAAGGGTATTTTCATCGTTTACTTTACACACATTGCTTAAAGCGATAGTCCGTTGCTTGCAACTTAATATCGGAGGGTGTCGCGGATGCAATCCTGAAGGTGGATTATTAGTCATAGATGCAGTTGGATTACGGTCTATGTATATTGTTGTAATGTCCGCATAGTTTCATAGCATGTATTCTGCACCAACCATTAGCGTAGAATCTCTGTTTGTCAATTGCCCATCTGTAATTTGTTTACCCAGCGTATTTACTTGATGAGGCGCCTCTAGTGAACTGTGGACCCCGGTCCTTCTTCTTTTAATTGCAATCTTCTACAACATTTTTCTGTTCTGTTCTCTGCAAACAATTCTTCTTCCACACGGTTCGTTAAATCCTTTGTTTTCAGTAAAACCAGTGAGCTTGACAACCTCGCTGAAAGTTGGGGACAAAGTACTTGGTTGTTTGTGTGCAGGTCTCCATGTTGCTGCTGACGCCGGCAGTGCGCCCTGCCACGAGTTGGTTCGCAACACCTCGGGAGAAAACATTTTTCTCCTACTGGTCGATAAACCTTGGTTTCTTACTGAGGGAAAACTTCCTGCTGTGCTCATCATACCTTCCTCTTGGGGTTCCACTCAACGTTGCGCATAAATTCTTCTTCATCAACTTCACACCAGCATCATTAATTACCAAAACCACACATGGGGGCTCCATGCTCTTTCAATGTTGCCCTATTTTGCCAACTTCAAACATATTGGGGACCAATAATATTTTAAGGATTGATTATGTTCCTTGTGGGTAACATTTTATATTAGATGCGATGCAAAAAAATTAGAGAGTGGCACAACCTCGCAAAATTTTCTAGCTCTACTAATGCCTGATGGCCTCGCTTGGGGCAAGCTTTTCTTGTAGTGCCTTATGGATCACCCTTTGATCTCTCTCTCTAGTGGCGTAGTCCTCTTTAAATAACATGGAAAATATAAAGAGGTCTCTTATTTTTCCTCTTTCATAATATTTGCAAGCATCAAGAGTAGACTCAACATTGTAAATAGAATCACCGCATAAAGACAAATCATCTAATGATATTATGGTATCATCTATTTTTTTACACCATCATGATCCTCCCATAAATTAGAAAAGCTTATATCGCATAGAGGATCATCATCCATATTATAAGAAGGGGTGTTCATAGGAATTTGTGGGTTACCATTGTTGGGAGTTGGAGATGGGTAGCTATTCCATTCTTCCTCCTCCACTTGTTCTTCTTCATGCTCTTCTTGGGGTTGCATGGGCATCCCCAAGCTTATGCTTTCATCATCTTCTCGATGCAAAATATTAGTGCTCTCTTGGGAAGCGGTGCCCCTCTTTTTAAAGTCAACAACATAGATATTATCAACATAGTTGGTTATATAATAATTAAAGATACCAATGATCGCACTTTTAAATTTAGAAGCTATAGGGCAAGTTTCATGTTCACAAATGAAGGTGTCTAATGCAGAGGCTGCCATATAAATAACAAATTGCTCTACTTGTTCCATCCCAAAATGAGCATAATCACACCTATGATAAGATGCCATAACATATTCTCCATGAGATCTACATTGAAATTCAAAGTGTCTAAAATATTCAGAGCAACATTTTTTTATCTTCATGATAGTCAAGCAACTCAATAGCAATATAATTTATAAAATTTTCAAGCAATGTTCTAATATTACCCCTTCTTGTGATTCTCTATGTTTCTTAGCTATCAAAGCATTTTTATATTCCTCTTCCGAAGTGTCATTTTTATCCAGACTAGTAGCCATTCCATGAGTGTTTTTGGTATTTTACATTTTATAAAAGAAAGGTACTAAAAGTAAACTAGCAATGCAAACAAGAATAGAAGCTCAGCACTACGCTCCCCGGCAACGGCGCCAGAAAAGTATCTTGATAACCCCCAAGTGCAAGGGATCACCATAGTAAAATTTGATAAGTATTTGAGTGCCAAACCCACGAGGAGCTAAAGGTAATTAAACTATCTATTCTCTAAAGCCCTATAACCCACTTATATGGCCTTCTATATGGTGTGTGTGTGAAGAGGTTTCTATAATAAACTATAAGTGCTGAAATTAAAATGCAATGAGTAAAATGCAGACAAGTAAAGTGCAATAAAGTAAAGTAAGATGAAGGGAAGTGAAGTGAAGTAACTCAAGGGAGTAAGTGTTCTAGGAAATTTCTACTTCATTTGTGTGCTTGTCATAATTAGTGAAGCACAAAGATAGTCTTTCTATCGCTTCTTCTAGAGAGGAGCCATAGATAGGTGTAACCATAGATATGCGCAAATACACCCCTACTGCTTGATCCTAATAGGTATGAGCAAACATAGGAATTATTAAGACATAAATTCCAACCACCGCTATAACTTTAAAGGTCCCCATAGTAAACCCCCCCCCGTTTGATTAACCATGGTAATACTACATGCATCTAAGAATTGGGACATTGGTTTCTGTCAGCTCCATCTGCCCCTGAGCACCCCACCATTCGGTGTCCAATCCTGAAGCTGCCGAGACCTACGAGCTTTTTTGTCGGTTGTGGTAATGACGCCACGCTCGATCTTCAGCTCCCAGACTCTGTTTTTAAGCCTCAGTTGATTGCGTCTGGAGCACCTACAGCTTTGGTGCAGGTGTCTGGAGAGGGTGTAGTTTCAGCTGCAGATATTCGCAGTCTTATGGCTCGTATGTGCCCTGGGAATCCTTCATGGAAGTGGGAGGCGGTGCCACATGGGGTTAATGCTTTTCTTGTTGGTATACCTACAGCCGAGGATCTGCTGAGGATAGATGGGATGCAGATGAGTGTGCCCAAGATTAGTGCACAGGCCCTTTTTTCTTCTTGGGTGCACCAGGATATTACTCCGGAGTTTGTGATGAAGCCTGTTTGGGTGCATGTCGAGGGTGTACCTGACTCTGTTCGACACTTTTTAGGTCTCTGGGCTGTGGGGTCTCTTATTGGCACCACTCTTGACGTTGATCTAGTTTCCCTTCGGAGCCTGGGGATTATTCGTATTCTTGTGGCCATGCGTGATCCTTCGGTGTTGGAGAAAGATAAAGGATGCTTGCACGTGATTGCACTACTACAACTTAATGGTTACAGATTTCGCTTTCGTCGGGAAGCAGCGGGGTTTAAGCCGGATGCTAGGTTTCGTCCCTTTTTCTGGAAGGACGGAGGTGATGATGACGGCTCTCACGGTTTTGAGGAGGAGCGTTTTGATGACGCTGCGGCGGATGCGGCGCCGGATACGGCGAATATGGAGGTAGATGGACTTCCGCCGACACAGTCTCAGGGTGCTTCAGCGGTGCCAGTTGAGCAGGTGGCTCTGACTCCTTTCAACCACTCGCCGATGATGGACAGAGGACGACAGATTGTGGCTCGTGCTAGGGCGGAATCTCCTCACCTAGTCGCTTCACGACCTTCACTCTCTCGGTCTGCTTCTCCGTCCAGAGTACGGACGTTCATGCAGGGACGCACTCGACCGGTCTCATCTACTGCTCCTACACCTTCTTCGCCACGCACACCACTGGGGGCGCCGGACCCGTCTTCTACTTCGACACAGACGGAGCCGGCGTGTGGTCGGGACTTGTCGCAGCCTTTGGAGGACTCGGCGGCTTTGCAGCAGCCGGCCACGGAGGCTGGGCTGCAGCACGCGCCGTCGATGGACACGTTGCTGGCAGCCACGGCGTCCGCCACGGGGCCCGCGCTGGGTCAGCACACGGACGCGACCACGACACAGCACGCCGAGCCGGTCGTGACGCCCACGTCGCAGCTCACCTCGTCGGCTGTGCCGCAGCCCGCGTTTCCACCGACCTGGCAGCAGCCCGCCATGGAGGGGCTGCAGGCGATGTTCTCACGTCCTGGGGATGGAGCGAACCTCGAGGGGACGCACGAGTCTGAGACCGTGCTTTCTCGGGCGGGCGCGCCGTCTGGGGCACATGAGTCGTCTCCACGGGCGGAGGAGACCCATGTGTCTTTGACATCGTCGCCTATGGACGGGGGCTCACCGCGTTCTGGCACTATGCAGGGGGCTTCATCGACCTTTTCCCCTGTTGTGTCGGATTCTACGTCTACTTCGTCGGCTTCATCACCGCGTTCGGCTTCACCTCCGCCAGTCTCCACCTTGCAGCAGCCTCTTCCCGCTGTCCTTCCGCCTGTCGTTCAGCCGACGGTGAGGCGAAGTGGGAGGTACGCGCTTGCGGAAGATGGGTCGGGGGCGACGGACGAGGATGTCATGCAGCGAGCCATGCGACGCAAGGCGGAGTTGAACCTCGACACGGCTGGTACGAAACAACCATCCAAGTCTTTTACTTCATTTTCAGATTCACGTATTTCCTCTAATTTGAGTAGTCTTGGGGTCTCATTGGGTAACACGTCTGATGAGATCTCAGTTTCGGCTAATGTGTTGAGACAGACGGAACTTGACCGTTTAACGGTTGTTCCGAACATCTCCACTGGGCTTGAAACTCCTGTGATAGACGATGATGAAGAGGATGACATCATAGATGGTCAGCTTCTCTCGGCTATCATTGGTAATATCTCAGAAGTTGACTTAGAACACTCGGAGCTTAGTTCAGTCTATGACTTAAAAGCTTCAACGACGAGGTTCTCGGTCTTCGACGGGAAGAAGTCTCGTAGATATAGCAAAATCTCCAAATCTAAAATAGTTTCTCAATGAATGGCATGTTTCGGAATAGCAGAGGTCTTGGTGACTTGGCTAAGCATTCTCACATTGCCGACGGTTGTAGAAACTATGATTTAGATTTTATTGCAATATCAGAGACGGGTAGGCGGAAGTTCTCACAAAGTTTCCTCGACCGATTATCAGGCGGGATTAACTTTCAGTGGTATTCTCGCCCACCTCGTGGTAGGTCTGGTGGCATTTTAGTTGGCGTCCGAATAGACACTATGACTGTTCTAGCTAGTTCTGATGGCGAGTATCACATTAAGCTCGACATTCGAATAAAGTCGATGGTTTCATGTGGAGTCTGGTTGCCGTGTATGGTGCCGCCCAAGACGCTTTTAAGGCTGACTTTTTACGTGAGTTGGTAAATCTTACTAAAGATAATCCCTATCCGATTTTGATCGGTGGAGATTTTAATTTACTAAGATTTCCTCATGAAAAAAGTAAAGGTCTTTTTGATGGACATTGGCCTTTCTTGTTTAACGCTGTCATTGATAGCCTTGACTTAAGAGAGGTGTTTATGTCTGGTCGACAGTTTACTTGGGCAAACAGCTTGCCTGAACCCACATACGAAAAGCTAGATCGTGTGTTGATGGATACTGAATGGGAAGATAAATACCCAATGGTGTCTGTCCGTGCACTAGAACGTATTCAAAAATTGTCTGACCATGCTCCTATCCTTCTAACTACTGGAAATCCCCGAATTGTTTGTAAGCGGCCTTTCAAATTTGAACTTGGCTGGCTACAGAGAGATGGGTTCCATGAGATGGTGAAGAAGGTTTGGGAAAGGCCGGTGGGTGGTGGCACTCCAATACTGAGATGGAATAATAAGATGCGTGCAATGCGCAGACATCTCTCTCGGTTGGGCTACCCATATGATCGGTATTCTTAAGAAGGAAAAGGCTCGCTTATCAACTCTGATTGATGAGCTTGAGGCGGTTGCTGAGGTAAGACCTTTGTCTACGCTTGAGATTGAACTTAAGAATCAATCCAATGCGCAGATGGCGGGTCTCCTTCGCGAGGAGGAACTCAAATGGTATCAACGATCTAAAGCCCAATTCATTCTAGAAGAAGATTCGAATACGCGGTATTTCCATGGTATAGCCAATGGGAGACATCGGAAAAAACGTATTCACTCTCTTACTCAAGATGAAGGGTTGATCGAAGGCCATGAGCAACTCAAATCTTATATTACTAATTACTATAAAGGCTTGTTTGGTCCTCCAGATGAAAGCTCTTTTTCTCTAAATGAGGGCTTAACAGCTGATATACCCCAAGTTTCTATAGAAGAAAATGGCTTACTAACTGCACCTTATTCTGAGGAAGAAGTGCATAAGGCTAGTTTCCAAATGGAATGCAACAAAGCGCCGGGTCCCGATGGTTTTCCAGCAGAGTTTTATCAAACTTTCTGGGATACTATTAAAGCGGATCTTCTAGATTTGTTCAGTGCTTTGCATACAGGACAACTAGAATTATTTCGTCTAAATTTTGGTGAAGTAATCTTGTTACCGAAAGTTAATGAGGCAGAAAGGATTCAACAATATAGACCTATTTGCCTCTTAAACGTAAGTTTCAAGATTTTCACGAAAGTGGCCACCATTAGACTTAATACGGTTGCGGATCATGTAGTTCAGCCATCACAAACCGCCTTTATGCAAGGACGAAATATCCTTGATGGAGTTGCGGTTTTGCATGAGACGGTACATGAGATGCATACTAAGAAATTAAATGGGGTTATTTTAAAATTAGATTTTGAAAAGGCTTATGACAAGGTCAAATGGTCTTTCCTTCAACGAGACACTCGAGGATGAAAGGTTTTTCTCCCGAATGGCGCGCTTTAATAAATGATTTTGTGTATGGAGGTAGTGTGGCAATTCGGGTGAATGATGACACCGGCCATTATTTCCAAACACGAAAAGGGTTACGCCAAGGGGATCCGTTATCACCTATGTTATTCAACATTGTGGCGGACATGCTGGCTATACTCATAGAGCGGGCCAAGTCCGATGGTCGATTGAAGGTGTGATTCCACATCTCGTCGATGGTGGTTTATCTATTCTTCAATATGCCGACGATACAATTCTATTTATGGATCACGATCTCGAGAAAGCTCAAAACCTGAAATTAATTTCGACGGCTTTTGAGCAACTATCGGGATTGAAAATCAATTTCCATAAAAGCGAGTTGTTCTGTTTCGGTGATGCCCATGATGATACAGCTCTTTATACAGAGTTGTTCGGTTGTGGGCAAGGCCAATTTCCTATTCGCTATTTGGGGATTCCGATTCATTATCGGAGACTTACGATTGCTGAATGGAAAATAGTGGAAGAAAGATTACAAAAGCGCCTTAGTAGTTGGAAAGGTAAATTGCTGTCCTCGGGAGGGAGATTGATACTCATTAATTCAGTATCGACAAATATGGTACCGTATATGTTATCATTCTTCCTAGTGCCAAAAGGAATTCTGCATAAACTCGATTATTATCGATCCAGATTCTTTTGGCAAGGGGACAGCGAGAAAAAGAAGTATCGGCTGGTCAAATGGAGTATAGTTTGTAGTCCCAAAGATCAAGGCGGGCTTGGAGTTCATGATCTAGAGGTCAAGAATTCAGCTCTGCTGGGTAAATGGCTATTTAAGCTCCTTACCGAGGATGGGATTTGGCAAACTATTCTTCGGAGAAAGTATATAGGCTCAAAGACGTTGTCCCAAGTGGTTTGGAAACCCGGGGATTCACACTTCTGGGCTGGTCTAATGGCGACAAAAAATGTCTTTCTACGCCATGGAACTTTCTCAATTAAGAATGGAGCACAGATACGGTTCGGGAAGATGCTTGGTTAGACAATGCACCCCTAAGTGAACGAGTATCCGCGTTGTATAGTATCGTCCATCGCAAAGGAGAAACCATTGCAACGAGTAATGGCTACCTCTCCTCCGAATGTGACGTTCGTACGAGTTTTGCTAGGACAAAGGCTATTGGCGTGGAATACCTTAATCCAAAGGTTGGGGGATATTAATCTATCACCCGAACCGGATGAATTTAGGTGGAATTTACACGTAGATGGTTCTTTTTCGGTCAAATCTTTATACAACGCCATACTTCATTCCGATGTACCGATGGATAATAATAATAAAATTTGGAAGATGAAGATACCATTAAAAATAAAAATATTCGGATGGTATCTTCGTCGAGGGGTCATCCTCACCAAAGATAATCTTGTCAAGCATAATTGGCAAGGAAGTAAGCGATGTGTTTTTTGTCATCATGATGAAACTATTAAACACCTCTTCTTCCGATGCCGTTGCGAAATCTATTTGGTCCGTCATCCAAGTAGCGTCTACCTTGTACCCTCCGACTAGTGTGGCCAATGTCTTTGGCAATTGGCTTCATGGTATAGATTCAAGGTTTAAGTTGCTTCTTAGGGTGGGTGCGCTTGCAGAGTGATCCGGGCGCTATGGCTGAGTAGAAATGATAAGATTTTTAATGATAAAAATTGTTCTTTGTTGCAGGTCATCTACGGATGTACAGGTATTCTCCGTTTGTGGTTACCTCTTCAGCGCTTGGAGAACCGAGACCTATTTACGGAGGTCTGTACACGGTTGGAGGCTACGGCGAGGGATACTTTTTCCCTACATGGGTGGCAGCATAGTCTACGGATTGAAGCCCCACCCGCATCTTAGGCGTCATATGTTTCGTCGTTTCGATACGTATTTCGCCTATGTTCTCCTTTAGTTTGACATTTTTGTGATACTAAGACTATTAAAACGGCTGTGTGCACCCTAGTCGTGCAGAGGCTGGATGTAATTGCTTGTCAAAAGTAATAAAGCATCCTTTATCGAAAAAAAATCTGCCCATCATCCTATCAACATGCAACGGTGACAACCTTATGCACCCCCAACATATGTGTGCACTCAAATATCAGTACAAAATATTATCATAAAAGATAACAAATACTTATATGCAACCATCACAGACTATCTCACAATTGCCAGCAACAAGTCACTACTCAAACATCAACATAGAGATACAATAGATCATGGGAAAACAATATATTGCCTCACACATCATGTTTGCTGAGAGATTACAAGGGGTAGATGAAGATGGTGATGAAGATGCTGATGATGCCCTCACCGGAGGGGGGTGGAGTCCACCGAAGGCGATTCTGGCAGCGTTTCCCCCCTCCGATCTCCGCCAGCGATGGCCCGCCAACTCTCTGTTTATGTGTTTTTTTATCTTCGTCGCTTTAGCCTCAACGAAACCCCTGGGGGTTGTATATATAGTGGGTTTTAGGGCAAAACAAGTCGGTTCGCGAAATATTAAGGCGAAACGGATGCTCGAGGCGAGAATGAGGCCCAGTGGCGCGCCCAAAGGGGGTGGGCGCACCACTGGATCTCTTTCCCAGCCTGTTAACGTCCTGGTGGCCCACTTCAACTCATCTTGTTCATCTCGAAATTTCCGAAGCGTGGCCCCTGACCTTGCCCTTTTTGGAGTCCTGTATATCTCGCAAAAACACTAAAAAGAGGCGTTTTCTACCAAACAGAATTAGAACAGGAGGAGATGGGAATGTTTAGAAAATCCCCTAAAACATCATAAAACATGGAAATAACATTATATAAGATGCAAATATGTGGTAATATGTTGCAATAAAATGCAAAGTTTATGTATGTATTTTACATGTATCAGCTGCCCTACATGATTATGACCATATTTGTAGTACATATGTGGTGGATCCTTATTCTATGATATTGTGCTATGAGATCTGATCATTTATGTGCAAAATGTATTGATAGATGCATATTATGTACCCTGTTCTTAAGTATTTGTTATGATCCAACTTATATGCAAGAGCGTGCGTGGGATGATGTGTGTATTAGACGGAGTAGCATGGTTTTAGTGATTGTATAGTGACAACAAATTTATGATCTATTATGGTTTTGCCTTTTATTTTTCTACCTCACTAGGGATAAAGTGAATGCATGTGCTATGTTCGTCACGTGACAAAAGTGATCATCTTGTTTGTTCAAGGTAGCATATTTGATATTCAAACATCATGTCAAAGTACTTGTGGCTATGCTCTGTTAATTCTTAATACAAGATTGCATATATTTTTCCCTTTCTTGTGGAGTATAATAGAGATGTGTTGCATCATCTCTATGTTAGGACGTGATGCACATAAGAACGCGTATCTTTCACAAGTTATTATTTTGCATCTTCCTATCTCATTGATGAATTTCTATTGTCCACTACAACTTAAAAGAGAGACTAGTCAAGTGAACCCATGAACCACGGTCCACTTTTTATCATAAGAAACACCTTTATATTGCTTTTATCTTGTTTTCTATTTGTTGCACTATTTTAATCCAAAAATACAAAAAATATTTACTTTTCTTATTTGCATCCAAAACAGTAAAAACAATCAACTCTTTTACTGTTTTCACTTAGTTACTTTAATTCTATCTAGTTTTACTTGTTTTATATTACTTTAATTTTATTTACTTACGCGAAACCTTGTTCTTGAAAACCACACGGTGGAGTTGGGGACACAAGGCCTTTATTTTATTGCAGGATTGCTAGAAGAAAGAGGGAGAGAAAGCTCTTTCCTCAGTTTCGCGAGAGTTCGATATAAACCCTCGAATCACCCTTGTGGGGGAAAATTGCTTCCTAGATTGCACACTCCACACTTGGAGTCCCATTACCATCAATAACATATGCACCAATGTTTCTCCACGATAGAGAGAGGATGAACAACATGAACTACATATACAACAATGGCAATGTCAAATCTGTGAACATGCTCAGGATGAAAAATATGCTTTTAACAAACTCGTGAACACATTGAGATCTAGGAAGTTGCTCTGAGATAGCATCCACACCTTTATTGAAGAGCAAGTGACTATGTTCCTTCACGTTGTTGGGCACAACCAAAGATTCCGAGTCATCCATAGCACATGGAGGAGATCGACTGAGACAATTTATAGGTACTTCAAGGAAGTCCTCTATGCTATTGGAGAACTGAGAGGAGCGATGATCAAGCATGCATCTTCCAACACTCCCAACAAGATAGCTGAAAGTTACCGTTGGTTTCCATATTTCAAGGTGAGCAACACTTGTTGAACTGATTTACATATTTGTACATCATATTTCAAGGTGAACAATGTGCTTTACACATCGAACAACACATTACATGTCTAACCATTTGTTCATGTTCATGTCATCATTGTGTTGGGGCCATTGATGGCACTTGTGTTACAGCGAAAGTGCCCAGAAGCCATGCTCTTTCTTACATGGAGAAATCACTGCACCAGCCAGAATGTGCTAGCCATTATTGACTTCGATATGAAGTTCACATATGTGATTGCTAGGTGGGAAGGATCAACCCATGATGCTACGATTCTGACTGACACCTTGGAGAGAGCTGATCTCCTGAAACTCCCTGAGGGTAAGTTCTACCTTGTTGATGCCGGCTATGCCATCCTGGTTTTCTCCCACCCTTCAGGTCCACAAGGTACCACCTGAATGAGTTCTATACAAGGTTCTAACCCAAGAATGCCAAGGAACTCTTCAATCTTAGACACTCCAGCCTCAGAGTCACGGTCGAGAGGGCATTCGCAGCTCTGAAGAACAGATTTAAGATCCTTGATCAGAAACCTTTCCATACCTTCTCCATCTAGGTTAAGCTAGTCCTTGCATTTTGCATTTTGCATTCTGCATAATTGGATCTTACATGGGGTGTTGATTCGTTCTTCTCAGAGAAGCATGAAGTCACGCCTGTCGACAATGATGCTGGCCATAGTGTTGTTGCCAACGATAACGCACCTGGAAGACAGAGGCAGGAGTGGGCGGGCACAATGTGGGATGACAGAGGCAACTCAAGGATCTCAAGAAGAAGGAGAATCATTTCCATGCTCTGTTGTGTTATGAACAACTCCCGTTTGTGTCATGTCTGTGTGTATATCTGGATAAGTTGTATGCCGAACTATCATTCGGTATTAGCTAGGGCTAAACTATTTGTGTTAAACTGCTATTTCAAAGTAGTTAGGACATAACGCCGTTATAATAGTCATGCTTGTTAATTTGTTTTGTTTATGCTACCTCTTTGTGTATAGTGATGAGGGGCAATGTCACCTCTTGGGAGAAGTAGTAACTAGAACACGGGACGGTAGATTACCGATCATGCCAGGATTCCTACATCATACGCAGATTGTAGTTTTCGTTGGAAACCAAACAATATGCACAAACGGGCCGAATTTTTTTTGTGAGGAACCAAATAGCTGCCATTCAAAGATATGGACTTGGGCCAGTTCAACATGGCTCTGTGAAGAAGATCTCACCCGTTGTAGAAATATGGTGCAAGCAACCAATCACACCTCCGAGGTTGAAGACTATACCTCGTTCAGTCACCAACCACTGAAAGCTGCAAGAGACGTGTCCTCAAATTAACTGAACCAGGAAAGGTACCACAGCACCATTCATTCTTCGTCAGGCACAACGGTGCAATGGGAAACTGACTGCAGTTATCATGCATTCAGCTCTACAAAAGGCAAATAAACTACTCAAATTGTACTGCCACCTTGAATCTCGCTAGAAAAAAGACATCGAGGCTAGTACATCTGGACAATTTACAGAATACACATCCAAAACTCACAGTCGATAGACTAATCTTGTAGATCTTTGCTAAAAGATCATGTAGTTTTATAAGTTACAACAACATCATAACAAAAAACATGAGAATAATAGAGCCTTGAGCATCACCCACAGCAAGAACCAAATCGCATATTTAATATGTCGTTGAGCGATTGCTGTTGTTTTTCCACTTTGTCCATACCAGGACCTCCAGGGTGATAACGGTGATAAGAAGGATGGCCAGGTTGAAACCGTAGCCGATCTTCCAAGAGTTACCAGCACGTCCAGCATTAATTCCCACGACAATGTTGACTGCTGCGAGGAAGAGCACGAGCCTGCCTACCCAGTGGTGATACCAGTTCCAGTATTTCCGGTATTTTGAGTCTTTGTTGGGCCGGAGGAAGAATGCTAGAATCTGCAAAGGTGCAGATACATTCAGATCCTTGTACAATTCCTTTGGTTGACGAAAACAGGTATTATACAGCTCACATTTTCCATGGCAGTTTTTTGAACTTTCCCTCAACTAATGACAACTTAACACGAAGCAGTATAGCAAATCTTTTGTCTTGGTTCGAAAAGGAAAGTATGACAATACAAGTGACATGATTACTGCAAGGCGCAAGCATAAAGTACATACCTGGAGGATGCCTAGCACAAGCACAAATATGCCAAGGCCTCTATGTGCCGGAACGTCTGCCTTGATCTTGCCGTATAGTGACACTCCAGCCACAACACCGGCCAGACCGAGGATGAAGCCCACGAACTGGATACCAGCATGAAGGTAGAACCACAATGGGTCCCAGCCCCTGCAGTAGCGAGCGACAATGGCCCCGATA
Organism: Lolium rigidum; assembly: GCF_022539505.1. Classification (NCBI taxonomy): domain Eukaryota; kingdom Viridiplantae; phylum Streptophyta; class Magnoliopsida; order Poales; family Poaceae; genus Lolium; species Lolium rigidum. Next base: position 139,076,727 of record NC_061513.1, on the reverse strand, counting down.
GGCAGGAGAACACCCCAAGCGAACAGGTTGAGAGCCCCATGAGTCCTTTTCAGGCCTTCCGGGAAAGAGGAGCCTGAAGAGCTGCCACCTGCAAACAAGGAGGTTTCAAATTGTTTGATGATCTTCAGATTTGTTCATGTCTCAAATTGAACGGATGGCATAAGTTTGAAGAAACGAAAATTCTGTACGTACGACTTTTTTTCTTCCGATACTTGCCCGACAACTGAACCAACGACACGCCGTAGTTCTGTGTTAGGCATGGATGGTTGGATGTGCGATGTCCTAAGGGCATGTACAATAGGAGGTGCTTAGAGAAGTGCTAAGAAAATTAAACCGGTTTTTGACTAAGCACTGATGGTTATTTATACTAGACAAATGCCTAGTTAGGCACCTCTCTTGTACAAATAAACACTAGTGCTTAAGAAAAAGCTTGGTTTATTTTCGTATGCACTGGCCTAAACATGTTGCATTGTACATCGCCTAAGCCATCGGTTATCGCATCAAATATGATTGAACTGCCGTCCTCAATTAATTTTTAGAAGATATGGTACTATCTTATTCGACCAGAGCGGTTCAGATCCCGCTGAATTGTCACAAGCAGTTTCTTGCTACAGTTTAGCTTAGATTTTTTCTTCAGTTATCCTTGAGGTATTGGAGGATGAAAACTCAACTAATTGACTTCACCGAAGAACCATCTCAGACATACAAGTCCTTCAGAAATGAGGGCTGTGCTTTAATCATGTACTATGAGTGACAAAGTAAAATTATCCCTATTTTCAATCGACCAGGATAACATTCAGCATTACTAGATGGTTAGCAGAATCGGAGGAGGCCACTGACCAGTGGTGAAATCAAAGTTCATGGACGTCTTGTCCTGGTGCTCGGCGAGGCGGTCGTTGACGGGGATGGCGGAGCCGAAGGCGAAGAGCACCTGCTGCTGCTTAAGCGGCGAGGGGAACTTGATCTGGAACGCGAGGTAGATCTTGGCCTGCTTGACGACGACGGTGTGCTCGCCGTTGCTGGAGATGAGGAACCCCCTGTCGGCGACGACCAGCGAGGGCGTCTTGCCGTTGAGGGCGAACTGCTTGACGTGGGCTTGCCCCGTCTTGCCGACCCAGCCGACCATGGCGCTGGAGCCCACCATGAGGCCGTCCCTGGAGAAGCCCATGCCCACCCAGCCGGAGCTGTACATCGCCGATAGCACCACCCGCAGCACGTTGTTCCCGTCCTGCGCGTACTGGAAAGAGAGAGACAGCAGATTCGGCTCGGTGAGAGGAAATTAAGAGCAAGCTCCCGCCCCGCAAGATCACCGCGGATCTAGCCTACTGCTGGTTCGCGGCGGCAGGATCGAACTGACGGGGCATTGGCGGCACGTACCCGGAGCACGAAGTTGTTCCAGACGGGGCTGCAGGCCATCCCCGAGTAGTTGCCGGCGAGCTCGGCCGGCAGCTCATCGTCGCAGCTGGCGGTCACAGCCGGCACGAGGAAGACCGACACGGCGGCGAGCACGACGACGAGCAGCACGCGCGCCATTGCAACAAACCCGGCGGCGCGAAAGATCTTCTGCTATGCAGCCTGTGTATTACCCCGGAGCTAGAAATGGGCAAATGGCAAGCTGAATTAACTAGCTAGGCTCCTGCTGGAGAGCAATCATCAAGCGTAGCGTTGATTCTTTTCTGTCTCCCTCTTTGGATTGGTAGTGGTGGGGGTGGTTGGCAACTGCAACTGGACGTGTGTAGCATGTCGATGTGCTTAAGATATTCTTTGCTTTGCCGGTGAGCTGGGCTTGCAGGCAGGCAGCGAGCTTGAGCACTGTCACTCCCTGGATCTGGAGAAACAGCCAAACCACTGAAACCAGCACACGAGGGTCGTGAGGCAAGATGGCCATCCCATGTGTGCGCATGCGCCGCTACTTTGCCTTTTTCTAGGCCTCTGCTTTCCTCGATCTGTTCCGTGAAAAGCATGACCATGTGTTGTTGGGTTTCTCGCACGAGCTTCGCAGAAAATTATCCTGTTGTTTCCCGTGTTGGTCTTGCAGAAACTGGATACCAGCGCAACCTGCAAACTGACTATTCTAGGGTACAAAACGTTCGTATCTAGGCCCAGACATGCAAAGCACATTCTGCCCCCCAGCCGTCAAAGCGCTGAAAGTCGTACCTGAACAAACAACGGACTAGGATCCGGTGCCCTGACAGAGGCAGGGCACGCTGTGCCCTGAGGCCTCACATCCATCATCTATTTCCCATCCAATGCTCAGGAACGACTTAACGGCCCAGGACACAGTACTACTCGCACTTTGACCAGTTCAGTCCAGCTAAATAGCAGACCAGTTCAGCAAAATAGAAGAACACGTACATATTTTGAGTTTTTGACCGATGGTTTTCATATAAATAATTAGATACTCTGAACAACTGAAATTTGAAATCACAAGGCATAGAAATTAGTAGCAATTAACATCCGAAATATCCAGCAGTGCTCTTACATAATATGTGAAGTACTGTACATATATTAGAGCATCTCCAACAGAGGCGTGAAACGGCGCGCCATAGTGTTTTGACCGCTTTTTGCCGCTTGCGCACCCTCCCGCGCGCGAAAGAATTTTTTTCCCGCACGCTATCGTGGCATCCCGAGCGGCAAACTTGCCGCGTGCGCGTCTGAATGGGATGTTCTACGCGGAGATTCGCGCCGGCGGCTTCCACGTCACCCTCGGCACCTTCAACACGCCGGAGCTGGCGGCGCGCGCCTACGACGCGGCCGCGTGGCGATTTCGGCGGCCGCGGCGCGACCTCAACTTCCAGGACGTCGAGTCGCCACCGCCAGGCGCAGCGCCGCATCGCCATCGCCGAGAGCGACCCTCGCTGGGACGACATGTGGACTGAGACAACCTCCGACGACGATGAGTAACTGTGTTATTATCTATGTATTTTCAATGTTTTTTTAGATCTTCTACTTGAACTAGTTTAAATCAAAATGTGTTTCTGGCCGTGCAAATTAGCGCTTCCGCTGAGGGCGTTTTTCCAGCGAACCACCTGCGTTGCGAAATAGCTCGTCCGATGGAGGGGATTTCGGCGCAGCGTACGCTAACTGTTTGCAGCGCGCGCGAAATTGATTTTGCAGCGCCAGATTATTGCGCCCTCTCTTGGAGATGCTCTTACGCCAATCTACTTGTACACTTAGGGCATCTCCAACCGGGCGACCCATCCCGCGCCCGCGCGTCCGGATGGGTCCAAACGGACAAAATCCCGGCCCAACGCGGGGACGCACCGCAAAAACGGACGGCCGCGGCGTCGGAACGACGCAAACCCGGCCCAAATCTTGGCCGGGTTTGCGTGGCCGCGGATGGCACGCGGCGTCCTCGCGTGTCCGCCTCGGTCCGCGTGGCTGGCCCACTCGTCGGTGCCCCGGTCCCTATTAAATGTGGATCGGGGAAGGGGACTGTCCCTATCCAGTCCCCACTTTCCACTCCGGCCGCACGCTCGAGCTCGAAGCTTCCGCGCCGCCATGGCCCCGAAGCGTGAGTTTTCGCCATCCGCGAACGACCACGAGGCCGGCAGCAGCCGGCAAGTGGCGCCGGCGCCGGCGCCGTTTGCCATGGGGCCGCCGGCGACTCCCAGACGCGAGCGGATTTACGTCACCGTAGCGGTGGCGCAGATGTTCTGGGACGCGCGCAGCTGCCGGCGGACCTCCAGCAGGACCCCGCGTACGGCGACGCAAGTCCCAACTGGGACTTGTGGTTCGAGGTGGAGCACGATGCGCGCCGGCGCACGTGCTTCACATCCGCGACGGCGCGGCCGCGCGCGCAGCCGCGCACACCTGCAACGCGGGCAGGCCGCCGGGGCGGCGGCCTCTACATCGGCGAGCATCCCCAGGCCCCGCACCAGCCCCAGGCCCAGGAGGAGGAGAATGACCCGGAGCTGCAGGCGGCGCTCGCGGCGTCCCGCGAGCAGCAGGACCTCGACGAGCTGGCCAAATGGCCGCACCTCGCCGAGACGCTGCGCACCTCCGCGCTGGAGGAGGCGGCCAGGAAGGCCCAGGAGGACGCCCAGGCGGAGGCGTGGGCCTTCCTCGTGCCCGGCGCGCCGTCGGGGAGGAGGCAACGCGGCGAGCGGCGCTCCGGGAGGAGGAGGAGCGCCGGGCCGCGCGCCTGGCGGAGGAGGAGCGCCTGGCCACGGTCCGGCTGCAGGCCGCAGCGGAGGAGCAGCTCCGGCAGGAGTCCGCGCGGAGGGCACGACTGCGCAGGCCGGCGAGCCCGCCGAACCCGCACTCCGCCTGGGAAAGGGCGCAGTGGGAGCCCTGGCCGGAGTCCCCGGTGCCCTCCGGCGTTCTCGAGCCGGAATGCCGTCGCCGTCGCCGGGGCGTCGTCGTCATCGACGCCGACGACGACGAGTACTACTGGGGGTAGTACTGCCGGCGGCCACCATGCTCGCAAACCCTGTCTAGGGTTTCTTTTTTTTAGTTTAAAGCCCATATAGGGCTTTCTTTTGTGTAAAAATTACCCAGAATAGGGCTAAGTTTAACTAACCAGTAGTTTATATTTATTTTGTGTTGTTTTTATTTTTCATTTTCATTTATGTTTTTTATTACATATGCGGTGCGTCCGCGCGTTGGGCGCAGCGTGCGACCCAAACGGACACGCGGACGCGGGGCGCTGTCCGGGTGTCCGTTCGGCCACCCAAACGGCCCAGCGCGTCCGTTTGGGTCGCCCGGTTGGAGATGCCCTTGGCCACAAATGACTATAGTTCCCTTCCCGCTCGAGTTACCCGCACGATTCCTTCCGTGCCTGGGGGCTAGAAAAGGGTGATGGGTAGGAACTTGTTCGTGAACGTTGGATGGGAAATAGACGATGGATGTGAGGCCTCAGGGCACGCTGTGCCCTGCCTCTGTCGGGGCACCGGATCCCAGTCCCAAACAACATAATTATCGCAAGAAGAATAAGCAACATACTGGGCATTTTTCGCTAAAAATAAGCATACTGAGCATTTTCTAGAGCATTTTGTGGCAGACGATGGCTTCGGACCAAGATCATGTAAGTTAATCCAGATTGGTCCTTTAAAAAAAATGGAGAATGATGCCTCCCGTGTTTTTTTTCGCGCAAAGTCCACCTATCTAATCAGACGACTCTGGACGTCTCTCTCCCCGCTACAGTAAAAGGAGAGCGATTTGTAGATCCCCCCAGCGTTCCCAGCTCGCCGCCGTCGATCCGGCGGATTCCTCGCCTCCGGCGGCCGCTCCGGCGGCGGGAGGTTGGGGAATCCCCGGATCGCGGTGTGTATATAGTCTAGGGTTTGTTAGGGTCCAGATCGACGGCGGTATGGAGGTGGCGGCGGCGTCGTTTTGGTTTTTGGTGCAGGAGTTCGTCCCCTCCGGCGGTGGTGCTCGGTGGAGTGCTGCGGCGGAGCTCCTGTGTCTTTCGCGCTCAAGGGTCTCCGGATCTGCGACGTGCGGTTGTCCCCGGCCGGTTCCTGTGTGGTGGAGGAGCCGGATGGAGAGTTCATCGAAGATGGTGGTGTGGAGCGGCGCGACGATCTCGGCGTTCGAGGGTGTAGGTCCTTTGGGACCGGTGTCCGGTGACTTCCCAGTCGCCCGGGGACTGTCTCCGATCCAGAGTTTGAAGGGGAGCAGCGGCGACAATGGCGCGCCACCGGCTCGTCCTCCACGACGATGTTGTCAAGCTTCAGAAGGACTTGGTTGTAATTTTTTTGCTCTTGTGGTTCTTTCTGTAAGTTTGCCGTGATATTATCATCATCTTTTCCGCAAAAAAAAAAGTCCACCTATCTATTCATGAGAGGTGGAAATTCTCCCCATTTTTAAAGCCCCCTCACTTTTCCCTCGGGCCGCTCCTTAGGCGGGTCTAGGGGCGACCCTGCACGCTGCCAGCAATCGGCCGATCCCGGCCCTCCTCGCCTCCACTGCTGCCGGCCCCGGCGATGGTGGTGGCGGGCCCAGTCGCCAAACGGTGGTTTGGGGTCGGTGGTCGCCGGGGACGGCTGCACGAGCTGCTAGGCAGCGACGGGAGGCTTGTCCATGGCGAAGCGATCCAGGCGGAGTCCTGGCATCAGGGTGTCGGTGGTGGTTGCCACCGGCGGCGCGCCGTGCCGGCGATGGAGGTGCAGGGGATGGGCCGGATTGGGCAAAACCCTAGATCGGTCTTGTCCTTGTCCTCTCCGCGGTCTTAGTTGTTGACGGTGGAGGGCCGGCTGCTGGACTACAGGGCGCTGCTCAAGCGAGGGCTTCTTCGCCTAGTGTCTCTGGCATTGCCTCCGCTGACCCGGGATGGTCGACGTCGTTGGGGTCCGATCTGAATAAAGGCGACGGTCCTCAGATTCTTCTCACACCAAGTTTGAAGATCTGTCGGGTGCTTGTTCCCACCAGTCTGGATGGATTGTCGTGTTCCGGAAGCCCCTGCCGGCGAAATTCATTGTGCGAATAATGGCTGAAGATTGTTGGATTGGGTGGTTTTGGTCGTGCGCACCCAAATTTTTATCTGATCGTTTGGTTTCAGAGGGAGCGCTTCAAAACTCTGCTGGCTGGTAATATCATGGAGCTCGTTTTGTTTCCATGGTGCTGGTGGAGAAGGTCATGAAAGCCGAGATCGATGGAATAGCTATGGTGGTCGGATCTTGGTGGTGAGGTGGAATTGGCTTGGTGCTTCGTGACTTGAAACAACGACTTATATTTGGGGACGGCTGCACAGGAGAAGTTCAGAGTTTTATCTTTCAGGGTGAAAATCTAAGGTCTAGCATTTATTGGTTGTGCCTGGAAATGTTCTTGTTGAAGGCATTCTTTTTGAGAGTGAGGACTTTCTTCAGGGTGAAAACCTAAGATCTATGATCGGGCGACGACAACGTTTGTGCACTATTTCCTTTTTGGAGGCATCGTTTATGGAGAAGCTGATCTTCTGGTGTTGTCTTGATAGTGTCAGTGTTGTTGTTTCAAGAAATAGAACTCTGTAGTGGGACTTCTTTTTGTAATTCTTCTCTTTTTTTTGGCTATGTGCACCCTTTATGCCAGTAGGGCATGGCGTTGTTCCAGAGGCGGGGTGTAATTGGTATCTCCGCGATATTAATATATGTTCTTTATCGAAAAATTATATTCATGATAAATTTTAAAAATAATAAAAATTACAAACATAGCATTCGACCACTTAGTGACAACTACAAGCATTCGAACATGCTGAATGCGCACCACCGTCCTCACCCTTCCTCATTGGAGCCAAACAAAGCTTGTTGTAGTAGAGCTTGTTGTAGTAGAGAGTCGTGATGCTAAGGCCTAAAGGACGAACACACGAGAGCGACAACCATCGCCGATGAAGAGAATCTTAGATGGAAGGAACACTAATTAAATCAAGCGAGATCCATCGTGGACAAACCTCCACACGCCTCCGGCGATGGTAGAAGCACCACTGAAGGGGGGAGGGTTGACGGGGAGGACCTTATTCCATCTTCAGGGAGTCACCACGGCCACGCCTTTCTGAGTTGGACACAAAATCTAAATAGACTTTGAGAAACATCAAAACACGGAGCCCTCCCGCCAACAAGGACCAAGATCCACCGATCCTCTCTGGCCCTAAGGCCACAAGAGGCTAGGAAGATCGGCCGCATCGCCAATGGGAGGAAGGACGCTCTAATCACTTGTCTCGCCGTAGTCTTGTGAATGAAGGGGTACGTCCTATCGTGCACAACACCAACTCGATGTTGCGAGTTGCAACATAATGATGCCCCATTTTATCTGGATCAATACGATGCACACAATCTTTATCTACTACATAATTTTTAAAAGTTTAAGTTCAGAACTCATAGTTCAGTTAGGGTTACCACGTGAATCAACGAGCGAAACAAAGAGTACACAAAGTTTATATGCATCTTATAATCTATAGGGCTGCCGCGAGCTATCCTTGCTGAAGATAGTCCGTACAACCGCCGTACAACCGCCATCTACCGATTGCATCTAATATCCAAATGTTTCCGCTGAACTACTTGCTAGTTCTCAACTAGATCCATCCGATTGCATTACGACTTGTGCATATATGAGCCGCAAGTTGAATTAAGTTGTAGGTGGGTTTTAACTGAGATTTTTCTGGTTACAAATGGAGAAACTAAGAAAATGATTCGCAACGTTACATTTGTTTTATGATTCGTGCAGTTATAAGTTATCTAACTAATAACTAAATTAACTCCGATTCGACCGACGGAGAATTAGACACACCCGAAGTACATGGGGTCGCCCCCTCTAGTGATGTGGTGTACGTATAGTATGTGCTGAATATTTTTAGGAGAATTGTGTTTCTAAAAAAAAAAAGAGAATTGCACGTGCTAAGTGAGCAGATAATTGCGTGTGTTGCTGCATTTGTACTCGGCCCATGGTGCCTATGTACACATCGAAGCCGAGCCCAATTAAAACCATCCTGCAACTCCGTTTTGTCTGGCCGAGCGGTCGTCCGTGCCCTAGTGTCAGATCGATCTGCGGTTCTACCATGCCAGCATGCCGCCAGAAGAAACTCCTGAGCACCAGCTACTAGAATGCTCTCTCTCCGTTTAAAATTGTAAGATGTTGAAGCATTTTCTTTGTTTCATCCACTTTAGTTTATATCTAGTCTATTTTTACTATATAGGTTCCCTTACTTTAGTTTATATCTTGTCTATTTTATCTATATCTATATCTATACCTACTAATAAAGGAAGTAAGATTTCTCCCCAAAATTTTCGTCCGTTTTTTATTTACCCCTATTTGATCTTAGAAATTACTGTAAAACCTAAAGGGTTTGTTTGGGGTGAAACGCACACAACCCTAACCGGGTGGGCGTTGGCCTTTATATATAACACATAGAGTTACAACATAGGTTACATGTACGTATGTATATATACGTAAACTACATACACTATCAGCCTCCCTCAATCTCAACTATGGGAAACATATGGAGATTGCGTTTACACTCTTGAAATAATGGAAGTGGCAACGGCTTTGTAAAGATGCCAGCAAGTTGGTCTCTAGAGGAAATAAACCGAATCTGCAACATCTTCTTAGCAACTCGCATGATAGTCAACTTCAATGTGCTTCGTCCGTGCATGAAATACTGGATTGGAGGAGAGGAACATGGCACCAATATTATCACACCATAACACTGGTGGAGACTGCTGACGAACACCAAGTTCCCTGAGCAAAGCCTCAACCCAAATCAACACAGCAGTTGCATCAGCAACAGCCTTGTACTCAGACTCTATGCTAGAACGAGACACAGTCGCATGTTTGCGAGCACGCCAGGCAATCAAGTTCACACCATGAAACAGAGCATATCCCCCCGTTGATCGCCTGTCGCCAACATCTCCAACCCAATCAACATCAGAATAAACAGACACAGAGAGAGACAGTGAGGGCCGTAGGAGAAGTCCATGACCAAGAGTGCCATGTACAAACCGCAGAATCCGCTTGATAGCCGACCAATGTTCTTCAGTGGGGGAATGAAGAAACTGACAGACACGATTGACAGCAAAGGACAAATCAGGTCTGGTAAGGGTAAGATACTGTAAACCACCAACAATGCTCCTATAAGTAGTAGCATCCTCATCACACAGAAGTGGACTATCAGCAGGGAACAACTTAACAGCTGTGGACATGGGAGTATCAACAGCCTTGCATTTTAACATACCAGCACGCTGAAGAATATCATGAGCATACTTCCGCTGAGTCAGAGTGAGACCATCAGGTTGAGAAGCAACCTCAACTCTCAGAAAGTAATGAAGCGGACCAAGATCCTTAACACCAAACTCCTTCCGAAGTCCAAGAAGAAGCCGATCAACAGCATGTGAGGAGGAATTGAGGACAATAATGTCATCAACATATACCAGAAGATATAAGGTGACATCAGGGCGCTGAAGAATAAATAGAGACGTGTCAGCCTTCGACTCCAGAAAGCCATGCTGTCGTAACACTGTAGCAAGCCGTGTATGCCAAGCACGAGGGGCCTGTTTCAGACCATAAATAGTCTTAATGAGGCGACATAGATGACGTGGCTGGGCAGGATCCTCAAAACCAGGTGGCTGTCTCATGTAAACTTCCTCCTCAAGAACACCATTAAGGAAGGCATTCTGCACATCAAGCTAGCGCATAAACCACCCACGGGTAACTACAAGGGAGAGTAGCAAACGGATAGTGGTAGGCTTAACCACCGGACTAAAAGTATCCTCATAATCGAGTCCATACCGCTGTTTAAATCCCTTGGCAACCAGCCTAGCCGTATACCTCTCAATAGTACCATTGGCATGACGCTTGACCTTGAATACCCATTTAGAGTCAATCACATTAACACCAGGACGAGGAGAAACAAGCTGCCAGGTACCATTCTTCAAGAGAGCATCATATTCTGATTCCATTGCTGCACGCCAGTGAGGTATACTTAGTGCAGCACGAAAGTGACGAGGCTCAGAGTGAGGATCAGAAGTAGCATGTGCCATACAAGTAGCAAGCCAAGCAACGGTGCCATCAGTGCGTTGCTTCCGTTGATGAATACCACAAAGACTTCGAGTGACAGGTCGAAGAGAATCAGCAGGCAGCGGAACAATAGGATCAAGCAACGGTTCCGAGGAGGACGCATGCTCGGGCGGGGTGGCAAATGACGACACAGCTGGCGACGAAGCAAAATCCAGCACACGGGGCACCACAGCGGATGCCGGTGCAGAAGATCCCGTCGAAGTGGCGGGAGAGACCGCGTGCTCCACCGTGACACGCGCGGGAGAGGCAGGCACGCGGGCGCTCAAGGCGGGTGCAGGCGTGACATGGTGAGCCGGCGGTGAACCAGGTTCACCCGGCAGGGAGCCCGGCACATGCAGCTGCATGTGATCGTCGTGGGAGCCGGAAGGAGGAGGTGTCACTGGAGCTTGATCATCAAGGAGGTCCGGCCGAACACCTCGACCAGTACCTGCACCATGGTTAGGAAGCAAAGACGGAGCATGCGCATAATCTGCAAATTGGTCAAGCGGAACCGGAGTGGCAAAGGAAAAAGGGGATGACTCAGAGGATGGAAGAGCGGAAAAAGGAAACTCAAGTTCATCAAACACAACATCACGACTGATATAGAGGCGATTGGAGGGAACATGTAAACATTTGTACCCTTTATGAAGAGGACTGTACCCTAGAAGCACGCATTTTTTGGAACGAAACTCAAGTTTATGCTTGTTATAGGGTCGAAGATTTGGCCAACATGCACAGCCAAAAACCTTAAAGAAGGTGTAGTCAGGAACCTCGCCGAGCAAGCGCTCAAGGGGAGTCTGCATGTTAATGACACGAGTAGGCATGCGATTAATGAGAAAACAAGCAGTAATGAACGCATCACTCCAGTATCGAAATGGAACGGAGGAATGTGCAAGCAAGGTGAGGCCTGTCTCAACTATATGGCGATGTTTACGCTCAGCACTACCGTTTTGTTGATGTGTATGGGGACAGAAAACACGGTGAGAAATACCAATCTTCTGAAAGAAGGCATCGAGTTTAATGTACTCGCCACCCCAGTCAGACTGAACATGCACAATTTTGTGTTTAAGAAGGCGTTCAACATGAGTCTGAAACTGTAAGAAGACATGGAACACATCACTCTTACGTTTAATGAGATATAACCATGTAAACTGACTATAAGCATCCACACTATAAGCATCCACAAAACTGACATAATAATTGTGACCACTGACTGAGATTTGGGCAGGGCCCCACACATCTGAATAAATAAGCTCTAAAGGAGCAGTTATTACATGCTGAGAAAGAGAAAAAGGCAACTGATGACTCTTGCCTTGTTGACAGGCATCACACACTAGTTTATCTTTATTGGACACTGAGGGAAGCTCATGACGACTAAGAACATGCTGAACAATTTGTGACGAAGGATGGCCTAGGCGAGCATGCCACTGAGATGAAGAAGCTTTAATAGCAGTGAGAACTTGTTTAACAGCAGGAGCATCAAGCGCATATAGACCACCACGCCACCGACCTCTAAGGATTATTGCTCGTGTGTCCAGGTCCTTAACAAAGAAACTATTAGGATGGAACTCAACAAAGACATTATTATCATGAGCAAGTTTGTGAACGGACAACAAATCTTTAGTGAGAGATGGAACATGAAAGATATTACGGAGATAAAGAGGCCTAGAGGAGGGTGTAGAGAGGAGTGCTTGACCAACATGAGATATACGCATACCTGAACCGTCGGCCGTGTGAACTTGCTCCTTGCCAGTATAGGGCTCCCTCATATGGAGCTTCTCCATCTCCGCAGAAAAGTGATCCGTAGCGCCTGTATCCATATACTAGGTAGGATCAGCAGGAAGAGTGGAGGTCTATCCCTCCGGTCCGTGCACATAATTCGCCATGGAGAGCTGACGGTCAAGAAACCGACCATCATTGTACATGCCCAAAAAATCCTTCTGAAATCGTTTGAAGCAGCGAGAAGCAACGTGGCCCGACTCATCACACAGCTGACAGATGGAGGCGGGACGCTGGCCATCATTGCGGCCAGTAGTACGGCCGTCAGGGCGAGCACCATAGCGTTGATCAGGACGGCCACCGCCAGCACCCGCGGCGGGAGGGGCTCCACCAGCAGGACGAGGAGCATAATAGGGCTTCGGAGTCGGGGTGCCAGGGCGTGGAGTGGATGGAGAGGCCCCGGGCATAGGAGGCCGAGGCACCTTGCTACCATAGCAAGCAGCGTGAGCCTGATGAGGAGAGGACCGGCGGGTCTCAATGCGCTGCTCTGTCGCAAGAAGGCGAGCATAGAGATCATGTGCGGGCATAGGATCCTCGCGACCGCGCACAAGCTCGACAATGGAGTCATAATCCTCATCCAGGCCATCAAGAACAAAATCATTGAACACCTCAGGGCAAAGTGGTTGACCAATCGAAGCCAACGTGTCAGCTAGGGTTTTGATGGTGTTGTAGAAGACCACCATGGATTTATCCAGTTTCGCTGTCTTGGCGAGCTGAGCGCGAATCTGCGAGGCGCGCACATTAGACTGCGCAACAAAGGTGCGATTGATGATCGTCCAAGCCTCAGCAGATGTGGCCGCAAAAATAATCATAGCGGCAACAGACGGCGTCGAAGAGGAGTGCAGAGCAGACAGGATAGCCTGATCTTGCTGCACCCAAGCCGCGAACGCATGGTTCGGGGTGACCTCCGGGGCTCCACCTTCACGAGGAACGGAGACAGTCGAGGAAGGGCAAGCAAAGGTGCCCTCAACGTAGGGATGAAGGAGATTGCTCCGCAACAGAGAGACAACATGCGCACGCCAGAGCAGATGGGTATCGGCGGCGAGCTTGACAGAGATGAGATGGCCGAAGTGCACAGGGCCAGATGAGTGAGATCCCGCGGCCGTGGTGACGGGCGGCGCGGGCTGGAGCTTGGCCAGATCATCGGCAGATGGCGCCGACGAGATCGAAGAAGACATGGAGGAGGCGGCGGAGGGAGAGGTCATTGGGATCGTATTCAGGCTGATACCATGTAAAACCTAAAGGGTTTGTTTGGAGTGAAACGCACACAACCGGGTGGGCGTCGAGATCGAAGAAGACATGGAGGAGGCGGCGGAGGGAGAGGTCATTGAGATCGTATTCAGGCTGATACCATGTAAAACCTAAAGGGTTTGTTTGGAGTGAAACGCACACAACCGGGTGGGCGTTGGCCTTTATATACTAGATGATATCCCGCGCGTTGTTGCGGGTATTGTATTAGACATTATGGTATAGTAAAAGTAATAATTCTACTAAATTTACCAATCAAATACATAGGCAAAAAATAACATAAAAATATTTAAAAATAAACGCTTTACCTTTGCCACACTGGATTATTTTTCTCGTAGATATTCCCTCTAAATTTTTTACTTGACAAAACATGAGAATGTTTGATTTACATGTAGGCCACAAATATTATTGTAGGGGTGATGTATACTAATTAAATTGACCTGCATAGCTAAATGATTTTCTGAAATAAAATTAAGAGTCAATTGTCCTTGTTGTAGGTACAGTATGTACAAAAAATTATGGTTAATTAAATGTGTTTAAACCCACCATATATTAAGATTTAAGACGTGGGGAGTCACATCTAAAAAAAGAATGAAAAAGTACTTTATAGATAGATAAAAGAACTGAGATCTCCTTACCAATCTCATGGTCATGCATAATTATATACGTAAGACACTAATGAGTTGGCAGACAAAGAAACAATGCTTGACGACCAGCACCGGCAACAGGAGGTTCTGCTTGATATATAGACTGTCGAGGGGCATTGGAGTGGAACATAGCTTGGTGCTTTTCTAGCTTAATTTTTTTAGCACAACTTGCTTACTTACGTTTGAACTGGATCAGAGAGGCTGCTGTTGTCAACTGATTGAGAGCATCTTGTCAGGGACCAACAGTCCAACAGAGGATGAAATGGCGGAGGATGTTGCCGTGCCCGCGCTTTGGCTCTCCTCAAAATAGAAATCAAACACCCAGCGGCATAGAATTGACCTGATGATCAGCTAGCTGTGCCAACGCGCCTGAAATTTCCATTGCTTTTGTAGGACGGCCACGTGTGGTTCTGCCGATTGATGAATGGAGATGATAATGCGGAAGCAGTGTTCAGCCATGAGTTTTCGATCTTGGAGTAGTCCATCGCGACAGTAGGGATGATGAGAATGTTATGTGCAATGAAAACTTGAGAGACAGGCAGCGGCGACAAAAATTACAGTACATCTGCCCATGCTAATTAACACGACTAATAAAATTTGTAGCATGAGAAGTGGAACTGACATTTTATACATTTTTATTGTTAAGTGTATACAGTATGTACCTAGTTAGGCCCATAGTCTAGAGTGAGGCCCAGGCCCATGTGCCTTGTATATCTCTCTCTCTCAACCAATACAGTGCCATGCTCGATCTATCACAGAAACAAACTTGGTATCAGAGCTTCCAACCCTACCTCACCTCCAGCCGCCACCACCCTTGGAGGCGCCCCCCGCGAGCTGATTCCAGCAACTTCAGCTGGCCCAGCTACATCCCCATTGCTGGCCTTGTTCCTTCTTCATCAACCAAGCTCAAGGGCTGCTCTCCAGCTGCCCCCATCGTGCCTTGTCTTCACTAGTTGGTATCTTGATCCCCCTGCTTT
The DNA here is from genome assembly GCF_022539505.1 of Lolium rigidum. Taxonomy (NCBI): domain Eukaryota; kingdom Viridiplantae; phylum Streptophyta; class Magnoliopsida; order Poales; family Poaceae; genus Lolium; species Lolium rigidum. The sequence goes on along the minus strand of NC_061513.1, from coordinate 139,061,609 downwards.
CCAGCAAATCTGTTTTCCCGTGCTTTCCAGCTGGTGCTTTGTGGTTTGGATCTGTTTTCTTGGATATACTGCTGCTGTTGGTCTGCACTGCTAGCAGATATTGTGTGTTCCGCACCAGGGAATGGGCCTTCTCTGCTAGGACTGTTGTAAGAGCAGCTGGCCTTGCCTCTCACTTGACTGAGGATCCACCTATTCGAGATGATGAAGCATCTAAGAAGTCTTGGCAAAAGGCTGATGATCGTGTGATGGGTGCTTTGGTTCTTGGTGTTGACCCCTCGCTCCGGATGAGTCTTGAGCATCACACTACAGCCAAAGAGATATGGAAGTACTTTGAGCAGCGGTATCTTCAGCCTAGTGGTGCTCTTCATTTTTCCTTGCTGCAAAACTTACACAGTACTCAACAAAATGACATGTCCATAGAAGAGTACTATTCTGCTTTCACTCGCATCACTGGTCAACTTGGTTCCATGGTTCCAAAGAGCAGCCCTGGTTGTGAGTCATGTGCTGCTAAGGAAGAATTCGAACAACGGACTTTCATGTACCATTTTGTGATGAAGCTTAGGCAGGAGTATGAGAACATTCGCACTCAGCTGCTTGGTCGTCCGACTTCTCCCACCTTGACTGATGCTCTGGCTAGTTTGATCGCTGAGGAGACTCGTCTTCGCTCTATTGCTACTACTTTGACACCGTCTCTGCACTCTAGTGTTCTGGCTTTTCCTCAAAGGCCGGGCCCTTCCAGGACTTCATCTTCGCGTGAATTTTGCTCACATTGCAAGAAGTTAGGACACCACAAGGATGGTTGTTTTCAACTTCACCCAGAGTTGTTAGCTGAGTTTCGTGCTAGACGGGCAGCTCTTCTCGACCAGCAGCGTCGTGCATCTGCACGTGCTCCCTCTCAGTTTGTGAGGCCTTCTACTGCTGCTATCACCGAGCCACCAGCGAGGAGTGCTTCTGTGTCTGCACTCTCTCAGTCTGCTGTTGTTGCATCTCAGCCTTGGGTTCTGGACTCTGGCGCCTCTTTCCATGTGACCTCGGACAGCTCTCAGCTTGTGTCTTGCAAGCCAGTGCAAGATGGTGCCTCTGTTCAGACTGCTGATGGTACACCTTGTTCAATCACCCATAAGGGTTCTCTCTACTCATCCAAATTTTCTGTTCCTGCCATCTCCCTTGCTCCACAACTATCCATGAACCTTCTGTCAGTTGGTCAGATTACAGATATGAACTGTTTTGTTGGTTTTGATCCCTCCTTTTGTTATGTGCAGGATCGGCAGAGCAAGAGAATCATTGGTACTGGCCATCGCCGTAGAGGATCCACATCCCTCTACATCCTTGACAGCCTACACCTTCCTTCAGCCTCCACCACATCTGTGTTTCGATCGGTTGCTTCAGCGTCGAGATCTACTTCGTCGTTTTCCTTTGCTCAGTGGCATCATCGTTTAGGTCACCTATGTGGTTCTCGTTTATCTACTCTTGTTCAGCAAGGCGTTTTGGGTCGTGTTCCTGTAGATGCTAGTTTCAGTTGTAAGGGATGTAAGCTAGGAAAACAGATTCAGCTTCCCTACTCTTCTAGCACTAGTCAGTCTAGCCGTCCTTTTGATTTGGTGCACTCTGATGTATGGGGGCCCTCTCCCTTTGTTTCAAAAGGTGGTCACAAACATTATGTCATATTTGTTGATGATCACTCTCGATATACCTGGATTTATTTTATGAAGCATCGTTCTGAGTTGCTTTCTATATATAAAGCTTTTGTGTGTATGGTCCATACTCAGTTCTCTAGTGCTATTCGTGTTTTTCGCTCAGATTCTGGGGGGGGAATATCTGTCTACAGCTTTTCGTGAGTTTCTCTCTTCTGAGGGTACTCTTCCTCAGCTTTCTTGTCCTGGTGCTCATGCCCAGAATGGAGTTGCAGAGCGTAAACATCGGCATATTGTTGAGACTGCCCGTACCCTCCTGATTTCTTCCTTTGTGCCCACGCATTTTTGGGGTGAAGCTGTTTCGACTTCTGTCTATCTTATCAATCTCCAGCCTTCTTCTCGTCTTCATGGAAAGTCTCCTGGTGAGATCTTGTTTGGTTCCCCTCCCACGTATGATCATCTTCGTGTTTTTGGTTGCACTTGTTATGTTCTATTAGCACCTCGTGAGCGTACCAAATTGACTCCACAGTCTGTTCAGTGTGTTTTCCTTGGATACAGTCTTGAGCACAAGGGCTATCGTTGCTATGACTCTTCTGCTCGTCGCATCCGGTTTTCTCGTGATGTCACTTTTGTTGAGGATCAACCTTTCTTCAATTCCCCTTCCACTCCTTTGCCATCATCAACCTCCATAGAGTCTACATCTTTTCTTTCACTTCCACCTATCTTTGTAGACGAGTCTGTCCCTGAACCGGTCTTGCCATCAGAACCACCACCTCCACCCTCTCAGTCAGAAGCTCCACCTATAGATAGCCTTCCTTTTTATTATAGTCGCCGTCATAAAGTTCCATCTAATACTGCTTCACCGATTCCTCTGTCCTCTACTCCTCCGGCCAGTACTATTGATCCTTGCACTGACGACTCCTCTCAAACAATGAGGTATGCTCTCCGTGATCGCTCATCTCTTGAGATTCCTAACAGATACAAAGAGGATGCCATTGCAGGGGCAACTTATGAGCCTAATACTTATCAAGAGGCAGTTGTGTCACCGGAGTGGAAACTGGCTATGTCTGAGGAGCTTACAGCACTAGAGGGTACTGGCACATGGGATTTGGTACCTTTACCTCCCCACTCGGTCCCCATCACTTGCAAATGGGTGTACAAGGTCAAAACCAAGTCGGATGGTTCAGTGGAACGCTATAAAGCTAGATTAGTTGCAAGAGGTTTTCAGCAGACTCGTGGGAAAGACTATGATGAGACTTTTGCCCCAGTTGCTCACATGACTTCAGTTCGCACTTTGATAGCTGTGGCTGCGAGTCAGTCTTGGAAAATTTCTCAAATGGATGTAAAAAATGCTTTCCTTCATGGTGATCTACATGAGGAAGTGTACATGCAGCCACCTCCAGGTATTGAGGTTCCATTGGGTCATGTTTGCCGCCTTCGAAAGGCTCTTTATGGGCTCAAACAAGCTCCTCGTGCTTGGTTTGAAAGATTCAGTTCCGTGGTTCAAGCTGCTGGTTTTTCTCCTAGTGAGCACGACGCTGCACTCTTTATACATACATCTGAGCGTGGTCGTACATTGCTACTACTCTATGTAGATGATATGTTGATCACCGGAGATGATGCTGCATATATTTCTTTTGTTAAGAAAAAGTTGAGTGAGCAATTCAAGATGTCAGATTTGGGGTCCATCAGTTACTTTCTTGGAATTGAGGTCAAGCACACAGATGATGGTTACTATCTCTCTCAGCAAAAGTACACTCATGATTTGATTTTGCGATCTGGCCTTACTGACACATGCATTGCTACTACACCCATGGAGCTTAATTTACAATTGTGTCCTACTGATGGTACTCCTCTTGAGGATCCTTCTCGGTATCGCCGTATTGTTGGCAGTCTTGTGTACCTCACAGTAACCAGACCTGATATTGCACATGTTGTCCATATCCTCAGCAAATTTGTAAGTGCTCCTACCTCAGTACATCATGGCCATCTACTTCGAGTACTTCGATACTTAAGGGGCACTACAACTCGCCGCTTGTTCTATGCAAATTCGAGTCAGCTCCAGCTTCATGCTTACTCTGATTCAACTTGGGCGAGTGATCCTACCGATCGCAAATCAGTCACTGGCTATTGCATATTTCTTGGTACATCTCCCATTGCATGGAAGTCAAAGAAGCAAACAGCTGTATCACGGTCTAGTGCAGAGGCAGAACTTCGGGCTCTTTCTACTACTACAGCAGAGATTGTATGGCTTCGTTGGCTATTGGCTGACCTTGGTGTTTCATGTCATACACCCACATCTCTTCTTTGTGACAGTACTGCTGCTATCCAAATTGCTAATGATCCTGTCAAGCATGAGCTGGCCAAACACATTGGTGTGGATGCTTTCTTCATCCGATATCATTGTCAAGAATCTACAGTTAAACTCCAGTATGTCCCATCAGAGCTTCAAGTTGCAGATTTCTTCACGAAGGCTCAAACCAGAGATCAACATAGATTTCATACTCTTAAACTTTGTGTATCAGATAATCCTTACCTACCTTAAGTCTGAAGGGGGGGTGTTAAGTGTATACAGTATGTACCTAGTTAGGCCCATAGTCTAGAGTGAGGCCCAGGCCCATGTGCCTTGTATATCTCTCTCTCTCAACCAATACAGTGCCATGCTCGATCTATCACAGAAACAAACATTTATCACTGCGTTGTATATGTAAAATGCCTGGATGAAATGAAAATAAGTACTGCTATATATCAAAAGATGTGTGCACATGAATCATCAATCCTATGAAACAAATCGCAATGCTACTTTTCATAGAACAAATCTGGTACAGTCGTACAAACCATAAGAACCACAATGAGAGCACGTTAATTACCTGCTTCTCTGTATCTTACATAGATCAGATCAAAATTGTATTGTGGGCAAAGCTCGTGGCCATGCTTCATCCAAAGTGAACGGATCTACGCCAGAATTCTCAAACGTATAGATGAGTGAAGAAGATCATTGAATTGACCGGTGGCTGCTTGAAGAATGACCTCGGATTCAGTTCTTAGTCGTTGTGAAACTGCGCGACCACGACGGCGGCCACACGGATTCGCTTCTTCATCGTCCTAGAACTGCACGGCTACATCGGCGGCAACTCGGATTTGGTTCTAGAGGATCCTGTCGGTGGTTGCTGCAGTAGAGTTCCTTCCACTAAAAAGGTTTTGCGCCCTAATGCCATGGAGATAGATGATGCACTGAGAGAGAGAGAGAGAGAGAGAGAGAGAGAGAGAGCACGGAATGATGCGGAGGGGGATAAATAGCGATTGAGCACAAATGACGCGGTGGGTTATGAGGAAGATGAGCAGACATGGGTCTGGTGGTGGGTACGTCCGCAGACCGCAGGTGTAAGGGCAGTCATTAGAGAAGTGAATAGGAGTTTGTTTGCCAGGTAACTAAAGAAGATAATGGAGATTGATGGCTTTCGGTTACTACTGAGAGGTACATAAACTGAACGTGCGGAGGGACTACATGGGTGTGACAGGAGAGAATCATGCAGTAATTATTTTGTTGTGCTACGGTGGATTGACATGGTGGAGATGATGTGGGAGGCTTAGACTGCTCATAGTGGGAGTAACATAGCTAGTAACATCACACACCCCAAAGCATTTTGGTGACATGACATGATAATAAATGAAGAAAGAGAGTGAGGTGGTAACTAGGTATGTTACCATAACATCACACTTCTCAAGATAAGATGAGTCTACAATCTAATAAATATAGCATGCATGATACCACATATAAGTAACTATGCACTATGGAGGTAGTAACATAGGGTAGTAACATGCACCATGTTACTACTCTATGTTACTTCCCACTATGACTAGTCTTAAATGACATGGCAAGCTATGATTGGTTAGAGATGCTTGATGAGGTGGATATGCTGCATGTGAAGAGAAATGGGATCACCTATTAAAAATAGAAAGATAACACATAGAGTTACCACATATACATGTACGTATACATACGTAAACTACATACACTATCAATTACGAAGACTGCCACCGTTGAGTAAAAAAACGGTTCGTCGTCGTGGCTATTGCCGCACCGACGGAAGGCCACAAGGCCGCTCTTGCTCGTTGACCGACGGGACGCGATGCCCGGCTCCGCGCCCCTGCCCGCCATGGACGAACCTCGTCCAGCTCGCTGGGGCTGTAAGTTCTGAACTCCCGCTCGAGATGTCGTGGAGTTCTTCTCGCGGAGACGTCCAATCCATCGAGAACCGGCGCAGACTCTCACGCCCCCACGCGATTACTTGGGTCAACGCCTGCATATTTCTCGGCTTTGTGGGCGAACAAAACCAGCGTCCTGGTGAGACGCTGCCTGCTGTTTTGCTGAGGACGAGCCGTGGAGAGCTCAGCTCGGCAGAACCTTGACCAAAACAGGAGCGAAGCAAGAGAAAACTCGAGCTTGATGCCGACGAGCATGGACATGCTCATGCCCGATCCCAATTGATTTGCTCCAGCTTAAAATCAAACTGAGGCAACACAATGAGCGGTTGATTTGGGCATGTAATTGCAGTTTCTCTTGATTTATACAGAACTTGGTATCCAATTTTAATTTCTGGGAGAGATTGGAGACACGGTCACACGGGATAGAATTTGGGGGAGGAAAATGAACTGCCGGGTTTTCCTTCGTCTGTCACCGTCCTGGGCCAACTGCTCTGTTGGGCCTACTCCCCATCAAATCGCTACAATCCTGGGCCTTCTGTGCGAAACAAACGAAAGAATAAATTGCGATCGTGAGGAATCAAACTAAACTGGTAAAATCGGTCAAAATTAGTCCCACCTCGGTTCCTTGCAGGTACTTTCACCGATTCATATACCTCGCCAATTGGCTGTATTACCAGCAAAGGGTCCAAATTAACAAGCAGCAGGTTGGCTAATTAATTGTCGAATCTGGCATGAGCAAATATATATAATGGAAGGCAATACACGAGTTGGTCCATGACACGAGTTGGTGCATGTATGGATGCTGCCGCCGCCGAAGAAGAGAGCTTCTTCCACATCGGTAAATCAAAGACGAATGGAGCTCGGCGAGGATGGCGTCCTAGGACTTTGATGTTCTCCGGGCGTTGGAGCCTTCGGGTTTCGGCCACTTTGGCTGGGTCTAGCTTGGCTATGCACATACATGTTTTCGCAGCTTGCACTTGCAAAATCTTATATTGTTGCACGTCAAAAGTTTTTTTAAATGGAGGATGAGACCTTCGGCCTCCACATCGGAAAGATATCAATCTTCTTTATTAATTGGTGCAGATTATGAGTACGTAAGAGTAGCCAATTACTTTTAGAGTAGACACTTTGATATGATCATGAGGTGTAGAATACTTCCTTAGCCTTAATGTAATGTTCTGACTGTTAATTGCAATTCTCCCTGTTAAATGATTTAAATTGTCAATTGATTTGCACCATTAATTACATGTTTAAAATTCATGTCATATAATTTACATTCGATCGACGTGCAAATTTAAATATATAAAATATTATTCTTTTGACTTAATTAATGTGCCACTATAGAAACTCACGGTCTTCGTGTTTCCGCAGCAACGCGCGGGCATTGTGTTCTAGTAAATACCTAAAACATCTTACATTTGCAAACGAAGAGAGTAGAAACCCATTGTAGAGGACTGAGGACGTCCGCCACCCAATATATCTTAATAGAGGACGTTGTTGATGGTATACACATGTAACAGTAATTTTTTTCAGCATGTGTATACACAACTATCAAACCTAGTAAAAGTGCTACGAGCATCTCGAGCCTACAAAGCATTCCCCAAAGGAAATTTGAACGCGCCAAACGTTTAATCGCCTCCAGCCGCGCACTCTAAAGCACCTTTTGTCCAGCGTGGTCCAATATAGTGTCTGACGTCCAGAGCCATCCTCGCTACACAGAGAATGTTGCGGGGGCGCCAGACGGAACCAAAACCGACGTGGGTTCCTACTTGCCAGCGACCATAGCTGATACCGTTGCTTCGCGCCGCGCCTCCTCTGTTAAATGATTTAAATTGTCAATTGATTTGCACCATTACATGTTTAAAATTCATGTCATATAATTTACATTCGATCGACGTGCAAATTTAAATATATAAAATATTATTCTTTTGACTTAATTAATGTGCCACCGTAGAAACTCACGGTCTTCGTGCTTCCGCAGCAACGCCGCGGGCATTGTGTGCTAGTAAATACCTAAAACATCTTACATTTGCAAACGAAGAGAGTAGAAACCCATTGTAGAGGACTGAGGACGTCCGCCACCCAATATATCTTAATAGAGGACGTTGTTGATGGTATACACATGTAACAGTAATTTTTTTCAGCATGTGTATACACAACTATCAAACCTAGTAAAAGTGCTACGAGCATCTCGAGCCTACAAAGTATTCCCCAAAGGAAATTTGAACGCGCCAAACATTTAATCGCCTCCAGCCGCGCACTCTAAAGCACCTTTTGTCCAGCGTGGTCCAATATAGTGTCTGACGTCCAGAGACATCCTCACTACACAGAGAATGTTGCGGGGGCGCCAGACGGAACCAAAACCGACGTGGGTTCCTACTTGCCAGCGACCATAGCTGATACCGTTGCTTCGCGCCGCGCCTCCTCTCCTTTGCCTCTAACCCTTGCATCGTCGTTTAAATCGCCAGCTACGCCGAAGCAATATTTTGAGTGTGTTGGACTCCGCTGCGACGACTGACTCCCTCGCTGCCCTTTTCGCCGACGGTGGCTCGCCCTTCAGTATCTCCTTTCATGTTACTATCTCTACCATACCCTTGTCCATAAATTTTACTAAGAGGACCTTATTTGACATACAATCGTCTTGGAAGTGAGTCTTGCTTAGTCCCGCTTGAGGGTTTTAGTACAAAAGTAGGGCACAGGCTGGCCGTCGGTATAGCATCCTGTGTCGAAGGCCGTCGGAATAGAACCACGGTCGTTTGGCAATTCTGGCTCGAAATTTTTAAAATAAAAATTCAATTTTTTATTCAATTTGTTTAATGTCTCACATGGACCATTTTAACTCTAACTACACTTAATATTAGGTCACATTGCACTCGTGGTGAAACTCACTCATCCTCACACTGCCCCAGCCCTAGAAATATCACCTTGTTGATAGTACTAACATATCAATCCTATTAAACCTATTCGTTGATGTCGCACATCTTTATTTTTTTTGAATTCCAAATAATTACTTATGTAAACTACAAAATAAGTAATATTAATCTTGAATTCAAATGACAACAAAATAATTTTATTTTTTGTCCTTTTCTATATAATGTGGAATAATTAATATCTTTAATCTCTGAATCAGAATTTGACAAATAATATGTCTAAATCGATCAGAAGATATCTTATTTTGAACCTAAAAATGATTTTTCCAAAAAATCATGAGCATTAGATCATGTGCATGTAGTTCAATCTGACCGACTTCCTGCTGATTTGGCAGGAATTTGTCTTTTTCATGAGGGATGGATGAAAATGTTTAAGATACTCTTGTTGGGAAATTATGCATTTAAGGTGGTCTAGTATTTTTTCTAAAAATGGAGTGGTACCATTGTGAAAGTTTCATTTGGTGGTTAATTCACAAAACACCCCATTTTTGTGACTCGAAAAATGAAAAATAGCTTTTTGGTGCAACGAAAATGAAAGTTTCCTCGTGCAACATTGTTCGCCATCCCAAAATGCACATGTGTGCACAATATGGCACATCATCACAAAATATGCGAAGATTATAGCCATAGCATTGGTCGTTAGGCGTGATGCGGTGACCCAGCATACCACTGCATGTTGTAGTATACAAGTCGTTGATATGATCTTCATGAAGGGACTTCTTCACAAATATCACATCCCTCAGAGTGGTACAACAGAAACATTGCAGGTCATAACACTCGATAATATATTACAATCATGGTCTTAACAAGTTGGTATTCTCACAGGTCCGATGAGAACACCCTACAACATAAGGTACTAGTACAAACCAACATAGATATGAAAAGAGCTCAGCAACTTATTTAAGTATGCCACTACGCTGCTCGGCTCTATATAACTAAGGTATATCACTACTCCTCCACCTCCATGTCATCGGGTCCGTAGACTATCCCATAGTCTACTCCTTCAACTCCTCCGGAAAGATCAGGTTCCTCGTAGACCAGCTCGTAGCTTCCTCCTGGTGCTCCATCGGCGATGGTTTCCACTTCCGTATCACAGTCTAGCAAGGGTGTCGAAATAAAGTGAGTACAGGGGTACTCAGCAAGTTCAAAAGAGTAAAAGGTGTTTGATGCACTAGCTACGACCTTCGATCAGAAAATCTTAGGTCAATGCATGTTTCGAAATCATTTCTTCAAAAGGTTTATTTTATTCTGAAAACTATGCCCGTCGGTCTTCACAGGTTGACTAGAACTTCACGGAGTTCCTTTCCTGCCGCGTTCGCAGCTTCCTTCCCGAACGAGGAGTGACAGCCTACAATTTAATACACTCTGCAGAGGTGCGTTACTTTTCCCATAAGAGATCTCATCCTTTTTGCCATCCGCGGGACTTGCCCCCGTTCACACTTCCTTGGTGTGAGGCCGGGTATAAAGATCCAAGCCCACACCGCCTTCTCCGCGACCTCGCAGACCCACCCTTTTGTAAGTCTGTCCTCTCCTATATCTATGGGTAGACTAACACAGGCACTTGTTCTCTCCTATACCGTTAAGGTAGACTGATCCGAACAACTTATGTACCCTGTTCTATACACCATAGATAGACTGATCCGGACAACCCTTACAATCCTTCATAGACCGATAACAAGTCTACCCTCTCCTGTATCTAATGGTAGACTGTGCAGACCACATGTCCCCACCTTTACCAAAGATAG